>NC_081185.1:32137792-32273284 GCF_029867415.1 Vicia villosa | reverse complement strand
CCATGGGATCAATGGAATTTGAAAGATAATTGAAATTCCTTCAAAACAAGCTTTGGTTTGAATTTTTTGGATGAAGGATGAGAGAGTTATGATCAGTCAAAGTTGAGTTGACTTTTCAGGCAAAAACCCTAATTTTGAATCTTAGGGTTTTGTTGATTTTTGATCTTTCCTTGATGAATTATGATCATCCAATGATCAAATGATGAATCCTTTGACAAAATATGGACTTTGACAAAAAATTTCATTTTTGACTGTCTGTTGACTTTTTTGGTCAAACGGGTCGTCTGTTGGCTGTTTGAGCTGCTGACGGTGCGTCTGAGTGAATTGAAGTTTGAAAATTTGTATGATGGTACTTTGAGATATATGGATGTGTATGAAATCCATTTGAGCTCTCAAAAACTTGTTGCTCCTGTAAAACAAGAAAAACCCTGATTAGGGACTGTTTGTGTAGGAGACAGTTAAGCGTACCTGATTTTTGTGCAGTGTTGAGTCTCTGCTAATCGCGTGATATTCAGAAGACTTCTAGCACAAAGATCTTGGAATTTTGAATTGTGAAAGATTGATTTGATTGATGGTACAAAACACTGAGAATTGTACTGCCAGCAGTTTGGCTGTCGACTGACTGTTCAGGTATTGACGTAGCAGTTAGAGTGAAAAATCAACAGTCAAAGTTAATTTTCTTTTTTTGTTGTTTTTTGTTTTTGTTTTATGTGAAAAATGAAAGTTTATTTACATGACTTGTTAGAAAAACACAGACATAATAAATAACTAATATTTACGGTATGCGGGCAAAATTACCGATAATAACCCTGAAAATCATTTAATGCACAGAAATAGGAATATTTGACTGGCAGAAAACACACAAAATATTATCTTAGTAACTAAGCAATATTATGACAAATAGTACAACATTTAATACTGAGAGTACAAATATCACATACTATATTGAACAGTACGACGAATAAACGGTACATTTAAGAAATAAGAAATACGGCAAATTTTAAGAATGACGATTGATAACCCATGCTATGAACAATAACATGTAGATGATTGGGAGCATAACCATTGCAGGTCCACACTCCTCAGGACTATGCAGGCAGAAGAAAGTCATGATCACCGTAGCAATGGTGATGACTGTAAGAAACAGTGTCTCTATCCACTTTGCCATTCTTGTCAGGGAAGAAGAGAAAGGATGGATTATGAAGTAGAAATTTGAGAGAGGAATTGGAATTTGATGTGAGATTTTATGAAAGAAATGAAAGGTATTTATAGAATGGAAAGAAGGAAAGAGACGTTGGGGAATGATGTGATTCCGTACAAAAGGAAAATTTGAGTGGAAGTAAGATTTGAAAGAAAGTGTATGATAGTGTTGGAAAAAGGAGAGATTTGATTTTTGAAAAAAGAGATTTGAAAAGATTTTTGCAAATAATGGAATATAGTACAAAAATTAGTGGGAAACAAAAGATAATAATAATCTACTTGTTACCAGTACGGTCTGAGTTTCCTGATTCTGCGCCTGCAAAAAGATTTAACTCTGTACCAATTGTGTCAGTACCATTTATCTGTAAATAAATAAATAGCATGTGTGAAGTAATAAACAGTATTTGGTGTTTGCGTAAGAATAAATTCAACTGCAAGCCAAATCACTGTATAAGAAAAATTCTAAAAACTAAGTATTTCATATGTCAGGATATTTGTTGAAATAAAAATCCATGATTATATGAGACTCTTAATTTTCAGATTGGAGTTTTCTTGAAAAATATGTGGGCAAATTTTGGGGTATAACACTGCATATAACATCTTTCTAGACATCTTCTTCAGTTGAAGTGAACGGAACATATTGTCTAACATGTTCTCATAAGTTAGTTTTGCAAAACATAATGCCAATCAAAATACAGATAATTAACAAATATCAATATGAACTTAAAAAATAAATAACAAAATATTAATTTGTAGAAAAGAACACCTCACCAATCACCACTTGCATTGTTATTTATGATGCAACAGATGAGCTCCCACAACTCCTTCAAATATAAAATCTATTTGAGTGCAACAATAACATTATCTAATGGTTTGAGACTTGGCCATTATGGAGTTAGTGTTTCCACTTAATCTTCTCCTTTCAATTTCAGTTTTCAATTTTAGGTTGAAATTAATTTCTAAGGCTATAATCAATTTTTACTTTATCTTCCTATTTGACAATGCTGAATTTTTTTTTATTTTAGGGTTAAATATACGGTTCTCCCGCCCCCTATAAAATAAAGATTATGTTTTCAGAAGCCCCTATTCCTTGTTTGGCTGACTGGGCGTGGGGAATCTGCATAAGTGGCATCCAGTTGAATTTTTTGTTTATTTTTTTTATTTTTTAATTTTATTTTTTTATTTCGTTTTCTTCTATCATTTATTAAGAATTATTATTTTTACGTTATCTTATTTTTTATTTTTTATTTCGTTTTCTTCTATTATTTATTAAGAATTAATAAGATATTAAAGTTGGGCCAAACTTCAATATTTTTAAGAGTAACCCATTTACTTGGTTTATTTTCAATTCATAAATTCTTATATGTGATTGGTATATAAACACTATTACAATTGTAACACCAATTGACGTGGGACTCTATTAGCTAAATTGTACCATCCCACCATTCAATTCAAACCTTGTAAACCAGCCCAAACTTCATTCACTTCTTGCACATAAATGACAACAAACGAGCTATCTCTTTCACTTCCTGCATGTTTATGGTGTTTCTACTAAAAACTTTATTCTCAAAATTGTACAAATGGTTTTAAGAAACCTCCACTTACCAATCATGATGATACTACAATAGCTTAGAAATTGCAAACTTGTGAATTTGGTTTAGAGTTTTCTTATTGTCTGTTACTCTTTTGATATTCATATTCTTCTAGCAAGTTCATTGAACATCATAAAAAAATTCCCATTCATTTTGATTCTGATTCTGATTCTGATTCTGATTCTTCTCTTGTTAGGTAAATTAAAACCCTTTCATTTTCAATACTAACACTAATTGATTTGTGATGATTGTTAAAATGTACTTTTTTGTATATATGTTATGTGGCACTTATCTAGACTTTTATTAATATTCGTTGAATAATTCTCCGTTTTGTGTATAAATATGTATACTTTGTGAATAGTTGTATTTTCATATACTTTTATATCTTTTGATAGTTTTTGTGTCTTTTTGTAGATATTCTTGTGTATTTGGAGCATGAGCAATAAAGTGTCGAAGACACGGCTTCAAACGCGCGATTTTGAGAAACAAAACCAACTCATCAACAAATAAGGCTCAAAATCAAAGAATAAAAAACCATAAATTTGGTTGATATTTTGTCATTGTTAGATAGGAAATTGAATAAGATTTCCAACGCTTCGAACTAGGCGCAAATCGGAATTACGGCTCTCAAGTTATGGCCAAAACACTAAAGCTGATTTTTTCAAGACAACACAGAGCGCGCGTAGCGTGCTGTGCGAGTTTCAAAGTGTATAAATATGGGGAAAATAGATTTTTTAAGTTATGTTTTGGGTATTTTTGAACCCCAACTCATCAACCTTCAATTTTTGGTAGATTTGGCTTGGAAACAACATTTGGAGCTTGCAAATGGATGATTAGAGGTCGAATTTCTCATCGATTGGTGTTGACAAACCAAGAAACATTTGGTTCCTATTCTTATCTTCTCTTTGTATTTCTCTTTTGTATAGTTTGTATATGATCTTACCGAGCAAATCAGATGGCCAGCAACAATGAAGGCTTGAAATCCTGGACGGCTGAGAGGGGAAAAAAAGGGTTGTACCTGCAAGGCACTCCGATGCCAAAGTAAGTATATGTTCCACAAGGTACAACAAAGTGAGAGAAATTTGGGGTAAGAAAAAGATTACCTTGCCCTCTGAGGTTAGAGGGCTATTTATAGGGTATCCTTAAGCGAGATCGGCTCCTCTTTCTAAGGCGAGGATTTAGGTAGCGCATGAGCTGGCTGCTTACTGGGCACGAGGTTCTCTCGTGACCGGTTGTCCTTGGTGTTTGCCTGGAACGGGCCGGGAAAGGTTGTCACGCGCGTGTCCAGGACGCCTTGGGCCGAAGGTTGGATTGGCCCAATAAGGGTGTTTGGGCCGGTCCAGAACAGGAGCCCCCCAAGTCGTTGCTTCTGCTCGTAGGAGCGACAACTTCAGTAGCCTATAAATATCAAGTTCCGTTATTTCTCCCAAACTTTTCAAATCCTTTTGCTTCGTTCTCTTCCCTCCGCCGCCGACCATGAGTTTTGCTGTGGTGTTCATCTTTCTATCCTTCGTCTCTTCCGTCAGAATCATACTCGTAAGTTTGTTTTTACCTTCATTTTTAGCTTTCTTATGCTTTGATTGTTTTTAGAAATCGTTTGCATGTGGTTAGGGTAGATCTTTAGGAGTGATTTTGACGAAGATATAGGATGAAGCTGGTGGTAGGTGGCGGAGATGGATGATTTCTCCACTGCTGGTGGCGGCGTACGGTTGAAATTTTCGCTTACGGCTATACTTCAGCTTGTTGACTGAGGTTTAGGAGTTTTTGGTCATGCGTGAATATGTTTTTAGCGTTTTTTCTAGGAAGATAGGTCATTGTGATGTGACGTGCGTCTTTGCCCTTTCCTTTGGCGCGAGTCTCCTTCTACTCGGATTCTGTTTTTCTGGAGAAGGGCAAGGTCACGGGCCGTTCAGTCCTCGGACCGTTGGTGCGCCCTTTCACTCTGAGCGGTGGTGGACGGGTGGATTTGATTTAACTGTCGAATTCACTGTTCTCCCCTGTGTTTCAGGTGAAATATGGCCGAAGCGGGGCGTCCGTCAGCATCGGGTTCTTCGTCCTCTACTCCTCCGGCCCATCGGGAGGTTGGCGCCGTTGCCGGGGACTGCCGAAAATTGTAGAGTTTTAGGTTTATTTCAATTAGAATTTTGTTGCTCTGCGACTAAAATTTTATTTTCAAAAAAAAAAAATATAAAAAATAAAAAATATTTTTTTATTATTTTTTTTCCTCATTCTAATAATTGTCTAATCTGTTTATGCGAGGCAAGGCCTCAGCAGAATTTCTTTTTGACGCAGAAATTGAAAGGACTTTTCACGCCAGGCGCAGACAAGCTCATCAAGCTAAACTGGAATCCGAAGAAGAAGTTGTGACAGTTCATTCAGGTTCTGAAAGTGAAGAAGAAGTTATGGGCGAGAATCCACCCCCACCTGAGAGACTCCTCGGAGACTATGGAGTTGCAAATACACCGGGAGGAAGACAAACAATTATCAACCAACCGGTGAATGTTCCTAATTTTCAATTGCACCCAAGCACCATCACTCAGCTCGAAAGAAAGCCTTTCACCGGAAAGGTTAATGAAGATGCAAACAAGCACTTACAGAGGTTTCTGACCATGAGTACAACTTTGAAAATCGAAGGTCATACAGAAGAGGCCAAGAAGTTGAGAATGTTCCCATTCACCTTGGCAGAAGAAGCAGAAGAGTGGTTTTATTCCCTTCCAGCGGGCAGCATTACATCATGGGGAGAGATGGAAAAAGCTTTCTTAAATGAGTATTTTCCCGCCGCGGTATTTATAAGGAAGAGGTATGACATTCTGAATTTCAAGCAGAAGGAGGGTGAGCCCTTAGGAGATGCATACAAAAGATTCAAAAGAATTCTAGTAGCATGTCCCACTCACAATATGGACAAGACTGAACAGATGCAAGTATTTGTCAATGGGCTCAGAATGAAAACAAAACAATTAATTGATACAGCAGCTGGAGGCTCGACAAATTTCACAACAGCCTCAGGCATCATCAAAATCATTGAAGCAATAGCTGCAAATGAGCATTTGGAATTGTATGACAGGTGTGCTAGCAAACCGGAAGGAATCATTGATCTCAAGCTGGAGACTTCTAAAACTCGGGTTGAAGATGCGATAGCCGCAGAAGTTGAAAAGAAATTGAAGGCTATGAATATAGGTAAACAACAGGTGGCTCAAGTTCAACAAGCTCAACCTGTCAGCTGTGAAATCTGTAATGGCCCACACCAAACGGTGTACTGTTTCGCTACTCCCAAGCAGATTGAAGAAATCAAATTCCTAAGGCAAAACAACCCGTATTCTAACACCTATAATCCAGGGTGGAAGAATCATCCAAATTTTGCTTGGAAAGATCAACAACAACAAGGTACCCAGAAGGCAGAGTGGGAATTGGCAATTGAAAGATTAGCTGGGCAGTGTTCTCAGTTCCAAGAAGAAACAAGAAACAACCACAGAAACACTTCGGCCTCAATTAAAAATCTGGAAGTTCAAGTGGGGCAGATAGCACAACATCTCACTCTACAGGCACAAGGTACCCTTCCGAGCTCAACTGTGAAAAATCCGAAAGACCAAGAGAAGATTAATGCTGTTACTACAAGAAGTAGGAGAGTAGCAGAATCTAAAAAAGAAAAAGAGAAAGAGGAAATAGATGACCCCATGGTAATAAAGGTGGATCTGGAAATAAGAGAGAATCCAAAAGAGCCAGAAGTTGTGGTACCACCGGTTAAACCAATTGAAGAAAAAAATAAGAAAGACGCTGAACCGGTGATAAAACTACCTTTCCCCTCTAGAGTGACAAAGAAGGTTTCAAGAGAGAAAGACTTTGAAAAGTTTACAAAATTGTTCAAAAAGTTAGAGGTAAATCTACCATTATTTGAAGCACTTGAACACATGCCCTTGTATAAAAAATTTATGAAGGAGGTGTTGGCGAAAAAGAGATCACTAGGAGGAGAGCCAAAAATTGCAACCGAGAAGTGTGGTATAGTCTCGACAGCAAGAAAGATCCCAATAAAGAGGAAAGACCCTGGGGCGGTGGCGATACCATGCACTATCAAGAATATAGCATTTAAAAAGGTACTCCTCGATTCTGGGTCTAGTGTGAGTTTAATGCCTTTGTCCATTTTCAAAAAGCTTGAATTAGAAAAGATCAGTGAAAGTAAGACACAGTTAAGGTTCGCTGATCACACCGTCAAGAAATCCTATGGGGTAGCTGAAGATGTACTAGTGGAAGTTGATAAGTTTGTATTCCCTGTTGACTTCCACATCATGGATATTCCGGAAGACGAAGAAACTCCTATCCTTCTTGGGAGACCATTTTTGTCGACAGGCCGCTGCAACCTCGACATTGAAAAAGGGACACTAACGCTAAAATCATTTGATGAAGAAGTAACCTTGAAGATGTTAGGAGTTAAGAAAAATAGGGCAGGTATGAATGAGAAAACTTCAGCTGGTATGACAGAAGGTGAAAAAGAAGACAAAAATCCTAAAAATCTCCAAGAAAAAGTTTCAAACATAGCCTCTCGGGTGGAACCAACTTATGTAGCTGTCAAAAGTCCTAAGAAAGCTAAGGGAGTAAAAAAAGAATGTGGGAAGCAAATTGAAGAGGGAAGTTATCCATGCTTTTCATCTTCATGAGTTCGTGGTTGCGAAAGTGACAAGCAACAAGGTTTGGAAAAGGAAATACCCTCCATAATAAAGGGTAATGGACCGTCGAGCCATGCGACGTTAAACGAAGCGCTTCGTGGGAGGCAACCCACGGTTTTAATAATTAATTTTTTTCTGTCTGTTTATGTTATTTTCAGGAAATAAAAGGGGACGTCTCTAGTGAAAGCTCGGAAGTGATCATTGGAGTGCAATACCCTCTGTGAGTCACCTCTCTCGAACTCGTTCTGAAACATTGAGGTCAATGTTTAGTTCAAGTTTGGGGGAGGCTCTTCTCTTTGCATTCTTCTCTTTGCATTTTATTTTTATGTTATTTTTATGTTTCTGGTATGATGTGAAACCATAAAGTGAATTCTGCCCAAATTTTTACCGAAATTTTAAATTTTTGTTGAAGAAGTTTTGATCCTAAAGAGCGATCGGGAATAGTATATAGAGATGAAGCGAGGATTGTTTGAGGACAGGAAGTGCGGAATAATGTGACAAGAGGTTTGTTTAAGCACCCTTGGTTCCCTGAAAGAGATACGAGTCTAACATGTAGATTTGCACCATAGTACTTGTCTCCTGAGAAGTACTTCTCGAGTAGTTTATTGATACAGTCTGGCATAATTCGGATTCACTTGCATGATGGCTGGTTGAAAAAAAAAGAGATATAAAGTTGGCACCAAATGATGAAAATGCGGTAAAAGGCAATCGGCTCGCTAAGTTGGGTAACCCTCACCCGGTTATTCAGCCCAAAGGAGATTGATCCCCAAACGTCGTCCAAAAGGACAATATATAACTGCAAAGTTTGAAAATTTCATCGGTAATAAAAAGTAGCCAATGCTGCTAGTTTGGTGCCAGGAAAAAAATAATAAGAAGCCTTGATCCGTCTCATGCAGGTGATGATTATTTTAAGAAATTCAGTGCCTTAATATGATTGTCCGAATGAAAGAGGAGGAAAATCGGAAAGAGACTTAAGTGCAAAGCATAGTTGGAGAGGTATCCGAAACGGGAGCTTGAGGATTAATGTGGTAACAAAACTCGTCGCGTCATGTGAATGCCAAATCACTGTTTCTTGATCAATACAGACAGATATCTCACGTATGAACACCGTGTGCTTTGAAGGTCATTAACTTTTGTAATTGTCGCTTGAGGTCAAGCAACGGTTTAAGTTTGGGGGAGTTTGATCAGTGGTTTTCACACATATTTTTATCGTTGTTTTTAAGTATGTTTAAGTTTTGTTATTGAGTGTTTTATGTCTTTATTCGTCATTTTATGCTTTGGTTGTATGTTTTAATGTTTTCAGGTTCATATGGAGAAACCGGAGTAAATCAGTGCGAAACTCGGAAGTTTTGAGGAAGTTCAGAAAACATGCTACAGGAGGCCTGACACGGGTGGCCGTGTTGCCCAACACGGGCCGTGTCAGGAAGAGAGTTGGGAGCAAAGTTTGAGAGAAAGGAAAAACAGTGAAGCAACACGGGTGCCCGTGTTGCACAACACGGCCCGTGTTGCACATCCTGGGACCAAACAATAAAAATAAATATTACAGGGGGCCAACACGGGTGCCCGTGTTGCACAACACGGCCCGTGTTGGGTGATGACGCTGATTTCAGTGATTTTTATTATTTAGTTCAGTGGTTGGCCTGCAGGGGTGTTTTTGGAATTTCCAACCAACTTAAGTGAGTCTGCACTATTTAGGAGGGTTTTCAAGATGAATTAGGAATCTTTTTGCCACACGAAGAATTGGAGGATTGAGAGAAGAAGCCTATGCAATTGGAGAAGAACGGAGAACTCTCATGAGCGGAAGCCATTGAAGATCAAAGTTCATCATCTCTATTGTAATGTCTTTATTTGATATCTTTGTAATGTCTTTGGATGATATGAGTAGCTAAACCCCCCAATGCTAGGGGGGTGTCCCTGATTAACATTTGTGATGATTTTGAATTCCGAATTTCAATAACATGTTTCTCTTTTACATTCAATTTAATGGTATAAGGTTTTTAATGCTTTCCTCGTCGGACCAACTGGATTGATTTATGACTGACAATTAGGATTGACCTCCATTGTTAGGGTTTTTATACCATTATATTATAGTAGATATCACCTAGGACTAGGGATACCCTATAGTAACCGGATTGTTCTTGATTATAATAATATTTGATTTGATCACTAATTTCGAAGGACTTTGGGATTAGGATTTCAATGTTCAAAAGTTTGCCCACTAAGGACTTAGGAGCAAATACCCTTAAGAACCGGTAATTGATAAGTTGAACTTTGTTAATGAAATAAGGGTTCAGAATTGTTACATGTTAATGCACACACCTACCCTGGCATGTTACTCATATTTGGTCAATTCAACCTTTTTAAGTTTATTTGCAATTTAATTTGTAATCACAAAAACCAAAACCCCAAGGCTTTTTGTTTAATTGAAGTGCGACTAACTCTATAATCTCACGCCGTCCTTGAGATCGATATTCGGGGAATTTTCCCTTTATTACTACAGAGGCAAAATAGTACACTTGCTATTTTACCGATCAGAGGTGCCCTTGTCGGCCTGGGTGCTTCAAGAAGCGCTCGATATTGAAAGTTACTTTGTGGAGGACGATTCGGACATCTTTACGGAGATTGGGGGTTACGTGGATCCTGCCGGGGATACCTCCCGGAATGGGTGGTCGGTTCTCATCCCGGCTGAAGAGGACCGTATCTGTGATGTGTATACCCCCAATCTGCTCCCAATGTACGAGGTGGTCTTCTGGAAGATGGGATTCCGTGTGCCCTTCACTGAGTTCCAGATGGCTGTTTTTAACCACCTGGAGGTGGCCCCTGCACAGCTTCACACTAATTCGATCGCTTTCATCCGGGAGTTCGAGATGGTCTGCTCCCACCTGAAGATAAGGGCGATAATTCCTCTGTTCTTTTATATATTTTGTGTGCAACGCACGGTGAGGGAAGGCCGTTTCGGATGGGTATCGTTGAAGCAATCTAGGAAGATTTTTAAGTCTTACTCGGATTCCTTGAAAAACTATAAGCCCCGCTTCTTCCTCATCCGTCCTCAATCCCGGAAGGCCCGTGATAGTGTCTTTGCTCAGGTTCCGACCGTGGATGTCAATTGTCGTCCGGTGCTTAACGAAATTGGGGAGCCTATCACTACTCGGAGGCATAAGTTTAGGTTTTTCTGGTCTCGGGATCATTTCGAGTATGGCACCGACCAGTACATCACCAAACTCTCTGATTTGGATGAGGATGCTCGGGGGGATCATGCCCTCCTCCAGAGCTTCGTGCAGGGCCTTCCCACGGTCGCGAAGGTGGATCGTTCAGGGAAGCCTGTTGTTGATGAAGATGGGGAGATCATCAGGGAACCGGGCGTGATTAGTATAAAGGAGCTTCTGGCCAGTGGGACGGATGAGGGTGCATTTGCCTATCTGGGTATCTGCCCCTCCCCCTTTGTTTCGTTTCGTTATTTTAACTTGTTATTTTTGTAGTTTTTGGTAGTGATCTTATGGTGGGCTGATTCTCATGCTTTTCGTTTATTTTTCTTTTCAAAGTCAACGGATCGGGCGCGTCATGATCAGATTCTTTGAGGGAGGGCCTTCTTTGACCATTCCCCCTGCTGAGTCCCTTCATATCGAGGGTTTGGAGCCCTCTGTTCGTCAAAGGTTCCTGGTGCAAGACGCTTCAGCTGTGGTCCAGGTCCTCGAGCTGGCTACTCTTTATGCTCGTTCGGCGCCCTTGTCTGCGGAAGCAGTGAGGCTGCTCGAGGAGGACGTTAAGGTGAAGACGTCTGCTCTGGCGGATCGGGACCAGATGCTGAAGGAGTAGGGTGAGGAGCTGGCGATCGTGAAGGCTCGGCTGAGTGTGAAGGAGGATGCCTTGGAGGACGTGCAGGGTCAGTACACTTTGCTCTCTCGGACTCTGTATGGAGCGATGTTATCTTTCTCGGTGAAGGAGGCGTCTCTTCGCCGTTCTCAGGCTCATGCTGAGGATGAGACGGAGGAGGAGAGGGCTCTCTTGACCCGGGCGGATTTGATCTAGTACATCAGAGTCTTGGGGGGCGATTGTGTTGCTGCTGCCGAGGACACCTATAATTCTACTGTGGCCCAACTTAAGTTGAAGAATCCTGGGGTGGAATTGGTGACCGAGGATACCGGGCCGTATCATCGCGTGGAGGGGGACCAGATCGTCTCTCCGAACTTTTGGGAAGAGCCAGCGACTCAGGAAGCCGAGGAGGTTCAGATGGAAGAAGGTGTATGATGGTTTTTCTGTGTTTAAGTGTTTGGCCTGTGAGCCTTTGTTTTGTACTGCTATTCCGGGGGGTATGCCCCCCGTTTTGATTTTGTAAGTATATTACCAGCTCGGTCTTCATTGCCGTAGTTGGGCACATTTCCGGGCTTTTTGCCCGTTTTTATTAAGGAATACTTAGTTTTTAACGTTTATTGTTTGCTATGCCCGTTTCTTGGAGTCTGTGTGCATGTGTTTTGACTCTTTGGATAACGTGACGTTGGTTTCCAACGTCTTTCTCTTTTAATTACTTTTTCCATTTCCCAAGCGTTTCTATCCCTTTTCTTCTTCTATAAAAGGAGGTCTCATGGACCTTTCCTTCTTCATTTTTATGCAGGGATGGGTGGTGCTAAGGGAGGAAAGGTTTCTTCAACCTCATGCTCTCGTGGAGTGAAGGAGGTGAAAGAGAAGAAGAAGAAGAAGAAGGTCTCGACCGGATCTGTTTCTCGCCGTCGGGAGGCCCGGTGTTCGGACGCGCAGGATTAGTCTTCAGGTGTGAGAGTCGAGGTTAATACTGAAGGTTCTGAGACTGAGTGGGACGAGGATTGGTATCAGTATCTCCATTCAGAGGAGTTCGCCCGTCGGGAAGAATAATGCGTTTTTCTTTTATTTTATGTGTACTTTGTAATTCTCGTGGATGATGAATAAAGTATCGTTGTTGTGCTTTTTCGCGTGTATGTTTGTTTTGTTTAATTGGAAGATTTGCTTGACTGTAATGTATCGATTGCCCAGTGTGTGGAACTGTGGTCGATTGTCGGGGTCATGTGCCTGGGGAGGGTGAGTCTCGGGTCTCGTTGTACTGAGTTCCGAGCCTCATGGCGTGAACGTTCCCCTCGCGAGCGGGGTGTTCTTCTGTCACGGTACTTGTTTATGATGGGAGTGCTCGGTATTCGTGCCCCCCCGAAGGACAAGGAGTTTGCTCGATTAAGAGAGTAGACTTCTGTCTTTTCGTCTCATTTCTTTAGGTGCTCGGCGTGTACCCGGGCCGCACCTGTGTTTTAGCTGTAATATTGCTTGAGTTTTTCGGCGTTCCAAGGTCGAGTGAGTTCATCCCCTTGTAAGTTCTCTAAGTAGTATGCCCCATTTTCGGTCTTCGCTCGGACGCGATAGGGGCCCTCCCAGTTTGCGGCCATTTTGCCTTCCCGGGAGTCCTTGTGATTTCTTTTGAGCACTAGGCTATCTACCTCGAATTCTTGTTTAATGACCTTTGCGTCGTGTCTTAGGGCGATTTTTTGTTTGAGTGAAGCTTCGCGCATAGCGGCCCCTGTTCGAATTTCTTCGACCAGGTCGAGCTCTTCTCTAATTTCCTCGAGGTTGACTTCTGTTTCGAGGGGTTCCTCGGTGCGCCTAGTGGGCACATGCACTTCGACGGGGATCACGGCTTTCGTCCCGTAAGTAAGGCAAAAAGAGGTCTCCACGGTTGAGGAATGGGGGGTGGCGCGGTAGGCCCAGAGGGCGCTGTGTAGCTCCTCGACCCACCCCTTTTTGATTTCGTCCAGTCTTCTTTTGATGCCCCTAAGAATTACTCTGTTGGCGGCTTCAGCCTGCCCGTTCGTCTGGGGGTGTTCGACTGACGCGAAGTGCTGCTTAGTTCCTAACTTTGTCACAAATTCCTGGAAGCACTTGTCGGTAAACTGGGTGCCATTGTCGGTGATGATAGCCAGGGGTATTCCGAACCGGGCGAGGATGTTCCTTTTGTAGAAACGTAGTACGTTTAAAGACGTGATTTTGGCCAACGGTTCGGCTTCGATCCATATGGTAAAGTAGTCGACCGCGACTATGAGGTATTTGTTCTGATTGCTCCTGGTCACGAACGGGCCGAGGAGGTCCATGCCCCACCACGCGAACGGCCAGGGGGATGACAAAGACTTGAGTTCGCTGGGGGGTGCGAGGTGCATGTCCCCAAAAAGTTGGCACTTATCGCATTTCTTTACGTATTCTTTGGCGTCGTGCTGCATGGTGGGCCAATAGTACCCGGCTCGGAGCGCTTTTCTGGCGAGGGATCTCCCCCTAGGTGTTGGGAGTTGATGCCTTCGTGTATCTCTCGGAGTATGTGGGGGACGGTGCCCTCGTCAACGCATTTGAGGAGGTGTATGGAGAACCCTCGCCGGTAGAGCCGATCTTCGACTAGGACGTATGAGCAGGCTCTTCTCCTGGTGGTGGAGGCCTCCTTGGGGTCGCTCGGCAGGAGGTCGCTCGTGAGATAGTTGTATACGGGGGTCATATAGCAAGACGCGTCTCCAATCGTGTTGACGAGCGTTAGACTGTTCGAGGGTTCGGTGCTGGGTCTGGGCAATATTTCCTCGATCATGGACTTATTGCCCCCTTTCTTCCTTGTGCTGGCGAGTTTCGACAGAACGTCCGCTCGGGCGTTATGCTCCCTGGGGATATGTTTTACTGTGGCGTTCTTGAGCCGGGCCATCCTTTTGCGCACGAGGCTCAAGTATCCGGCTAGACGGTCTCTTTTGACTTGGTATTCTCCGGAGATGTGCGAAGCTACCAGTTGAGAGTCGGTGAATACTTCGATCTCCTCGGCGTCCATGTTGTCGGTGAGGCGTAGCCCTGCGAGCATTGCATCATATTCTGCTTGGTTGTTGGAGGTTGGAAAGGAGAGTGATGCCTGCTCCGCTTCCAGATGGGCTGGAGGCTCCGTCCACGTACAGGGTCCATTTCCGAGCGCTGCATGTCGTCGTGTCTAGGAAGACCATCTCGGCTACGAAGTCTGCTAGGACCTGTGCTTTTAGCGCCTTCCTCCCCTCGTACTTTATGTCGAACTCTGAGAGTTCCAGGGACCAGCGGAGCATTCTTCCGGCCATATCGGGGCGACCTAAGAGCTGTTTTATGGGCTGTTCGGTGCGCACGACAACGGTGTGTGCCAAGAAGTAGTGCCTTAGCCCCCTGGCTGTTGTGATTAGTGCGAGGGCGACTTTCTCGATCTGCTGGTACCTGATTTCTGGGCCTTGGAGCGCTTTGCTCGTAAAATAAATGGGTCTTTGGCCTTCCGGTGTCTCTCTGATGAGAGCGGCGCTGACTGCCTCGGTGGCAACGGCCAGATAGAGATAGAGGATTTCTCTGGATTCGGGCCTCGAGAGTACGGGCGGGCGCGAGAGAGCTTGTTTGAGGTGAGTCAGAGCGTGCTCGCATTCGTCCGTCCATTCGAAAGTTGTCTCTTTTCGGAGGAGTTTGAAGAGTGGGAGGGTGTGCTGGGCTGACTTGGCTACGAATCGAGATAGTGATGTGAGCATGCCGTTCAGGGACTGAATGGATCTCCGAAAAGGCTATGCACTTATCCGGATTTGCCTTGATCCCCCGCTCGGTTAGGTAGAAACCGAGAAATTTTCCTGCTCGGACCCGGAAGGTGCATTTCTCGGGATTGAATCTCATTTTGCATTTTCGGGCTTGTTTGAAGACCTTCTTGAGATGGGCGGCATGGTCGATCTCCTTTTGGGATTTGACGATCATGTCGTACATGTAGACTTAGAGTATGTCGCCGATCTCAGCCCGGAATACTTTGTTCATCATTCGTTGGTATGCAGCTCCGGCGTTTTTCAGACCGAATGGCATTACGTTATAGTAGTAGTTGCCCGATTCGGTCATGAAGGCCGTGTATTTTTTGTCCGTTTTCGACATGGGTATTTGGTTGTACCCGAAATACGCGTCCATAAATGATAAAAGTTTGACACCTGCGGAATTATCGACTAATTTATCTATGTTAGGCAGAGGATAAACGTCTTTAGGGCAAGCCCTATTAAGGTCGGTATAGTCAATGCACATGCGCCATTTTCCATTAGATTTTTTCACAAGTACAATATTGGAGAGCCAAGTAGTATACTTGGCTTACGATATGAAATTGGCCTCTAAGAGATCCCTAACAGCTAGTTCGGCTGCTGCCGTTTTCTCCGGGGACTGCTTTCTTTTCCTTTGGGCGATGGCTTTGCACGCGGGATCGATCGTCAGGTGGTGGCACGCTATTTCTGGATCAAGGTCGGGCATCTCGGCCGCGCTCCACGCGAAGAGGTCGGCGTTCTCTCTGAGGCATGCCTTGAGTTGCCTTTTGGCTAGCTCGGGCAGATCTGTACGATTTTGATTCCTCTGGTTGGGTCGTTGCCGAGGGCTACCAGTTCTAAGTCCCCGTCGGGGATTGGTCTGAGGCCCTCCTCTGGTGTCTTTGTGTTGGCTTTTCCTACAGATTCTTTGTGGAAGCGGCTATCCAGGTCGATGGTGTTTATGCGGGGCATAGGTTTGTTGGGCTCGGGGCCCGCGATGCATGCTGTTTTGTCCTGGGCAGCTTTTATGGAGCTGAGTCCTTTGGCGGAGGCTTTGAAACACCTTCTGGCCGCTTCGATGTCGCCGTTGAGTGTTGCAACTTACCATTTGGCTGTGTAGTACTTGAGCTTGAGATGCACGGTCGAGGGGACTGCGATTAGTTCGGCCAGCGTCGGGCGCCTTAAGATGCACTGGTAGATTGAGGGGTAGTCAATGACCAGGAACTGGACTTTGACGGCCCTTGCGGTCTCTGCTGACCCGATCGAGACAATGAGCTCGACGAATCCCCATGGTTTAGTCACGGTGTCGTTGAAACCTTGTAGGTCAGATCCTACGTAGGGGGTGAGGTGGTTGTCGTTCAGTTGCAGTGTTTTGAATAACTGGGAATACATGATGTCCACTAAGCTACCTTGATCAACCAAAATGCGGCGTACGTCGAAGTTGGCCATCTGAGCTCAGATAAGGAGGGAGATGGTCGCATTGGACGCTCCACCGGGCAGTTCATCCTTGTAGAAAGATATGGAGGATGGGCTGCCTTTGGCTAGGTCGAGGGTAGCGGCTTTGCTCGAACTTGCCGAGATTAGTTCGTCGAATTTTCGTTTTACGGATCCGACGGTGAGTTTGCTGAATCCTCCCCTGGAGATGACCATGGCAGAAGGGGGAAATTTCCACGGGCTGTAAGGAGAAAAGGTGGAAGATCCCCCGGCCCAGTCAGGGAGGTAGAAGTCTTCCGGTCTGGTGATACTCATAGCCACCTGCATGGCGGGCGTATCTTCCGCCGGTTTTTCTTCGATTACTGGCTTGGCTTCTTTGGCGGCTCCTGCTTCTTCGCATACTGTTTCAAGTGTCCTTCTCGGATCAGTATCTCTATTGCGTCTTTCAGGTGGATGCAGTCTTCTGTGTTGTGCCTGTGGCCTTTATGGAACCGGCAGAACTTCGATTTGTCCACGTTCGGCCGCGCGGGCATGGTCTTAGGGAAGCGGACTTTGCCCGTTTGGAACTCTGCGTTGGCGCACTCGTTCAGGATGCGTTCCCGGGATGCGTTCAGCGGGGTGTATTCTCGGAACTTCCCAGCTGGTGTTTTATAGTCTTTCGGGTCTCGCCCTTTGTCGTCCTTTTTCTTGTCAATCCCTCGGTGAGAATCGTCCTGACGAGCACCTTTGATGTTCTCTTCTTGCCTCGAGTTGCGGACTGCATGAGCGGCCTCTTTTTCCTCGTATTGTATGTATGCTTGAGCTTTGAGGAAGAATTCGTCCAAGGTGGAGGGTGTTTCGATCCCGACGGCTTTGGCAAAGTCTGAGCGTGGTTGAAGACCTCGTTCGAGCAGGAACTTCTTCATATGGGCCGTCGTGGACACCTGCACGGCCTCTTTGTTGAACCTTTCTATGTAGGCCCGTAGGGATTCGTCTTTTCCTTGGATGATAGCTGTTATACCCCAAAATTTGCCCGCATCTTTTTCAGAAAGAAGGCAACAGATTTCTGTCTAAAAATTGGGAGCTTCATATAATCTTGGATTTTATTTCATAAATATCCTGATTTTATGAATACTCGGTTTTTAGAATTTTTCTTATACGGTATTTTGGTTCGCTGTTGAATTTATTCTTACACAAACGCTAATTACTGTTTATCATTTCACACACGCTGTTTATTTGAGATTTATTTGCAGATAAATAGTACTGACGCAATTGGTACAGAATTAAATTTTGCAGGCGCAGAGTCCGGGGATTCAGACTGTACTGGTAACAAGTAAATTATTATTAGTTTTGTTTCCCACTAATTTTTGTACTATATTCTATTATTTTCAAAATCTTTTCCTTTCTTTTCAAATCTCTTTCTTTCAAAATCAAATCCTAACTTTATTCTACACATCTCTCTTTTTCAAACCCTACCATACACTTTCTTTCAAATCCTACTACCACTCAAATTTTCCTTTTTGTACGGAATCACTTCATTCCCCAACGCCTCTATCCTTTTTTTCACTCTATAAATACCTCTCATTGTTTCCATAAATTCTCACATCAAATTTCAACTCATCTCTCAAATTTCTACCTCATATTTATTTTCTCTTCTTCCCCGACAAAAATGGCGAAGTGGATGGATACGTGTTTTCTTATGGTCATCAATGTCTTGGTGGTGATCATGTCCTTTTTCTGTCTGCACAGTCCTGAAAAATGCGGACCTGGGTTGTTTACGCTCCCAATCATCTATATGTTATTATTTATAGCATGGGTTTTTAATCGTCATTTTTAAAGTTTGTCGTATCTTTCATTTTCAAATAATGTACCGTTTATTTGTCGTACTATTCATTATATTATGTAGTATTTGTACTGTCAGTATTAAATGTTGTACTATCTGTCGTACTGTAGTTTAATTATCCAGATAATATTTTGTGTGTTTTCTGCCAGTTAAATATTTATTTCACTGTGCATTAAATATTTTTCAAGGTTATTATCGGTAATTTTGTTCGCGTACGGTATATTTTATTTATTTATTATGTTTGTGTTTTTTCTAACAACTCATGTAAATAAATTTTCACCATTAACACAACAAAAAAAAACAAAAAAAAATTAACTTTAACTGTTGAATTTTCACTTTAACTGTTACGTTAATACCCGAACAGCCAGTTGACAGTCAAACCCGCTGACAGTGCAATTCTCCGTGTTTTGTACCATCAATCAAATTAATCTTTTTGCATTTCAAAATTCCAAGATTTTTGTTCTAGAAGTCTTCTGAACATCACATGATCAGCAGAGACTCAGCACTGCACAAAAATCAAGTACGCTTAACTGTCTCCTACACAAACAGTCCCTAACTAGGGTTTTTGTTTTTTTTCAGGAGAACAAGTTTTTTTGAGACCTCAAATGGATTTCATGGACCTCCATATATCTCAAAGTACCGCCATACAAATTTTCAAACTTCAAATCGCTCAGACACACAGTCAGCAGCTCAAACAATCAACAGACGACCAGTTTGACCGAAAAGTCAACAGACAGTCAAAAATGAAATTTTTTGTCAACATCCATATTTTGTCAAAAGATTCATCATTTGATCATTGGTTGATCATAATTCATCAAGGAAAGATCAAAAATCAACAAAACCCTAAGTTTCAAAATTAGGGTTTTCTCCTAAAAAGTCAACTAAACTTTGACCGGCCATAACTCTCTCCTCGTTCATTCAAAAAACTCCAACCAAATCTTGTGTTGAATTAAATTCAATTATCTTTCAAATGCAATTGGTCTCATGGTCATTGGATTCACCATTTAAAAAATATGAGCTCAGACATTATAGGTCATTTTCAAAGTCAACAAAAAGTGGTTTTTTGTCAAAGGCCATAACATCAAGATAACTTCTCCAAATGAAAAAACGTTTCCAAAGTAGCTTGTAGAGGACATCTTGAGGTTTCTAAAAAGTACAAGAACTCCTTCATATGATAAAAACTGAGGGATTTATGCCTTGTTGAAGTTGGCTATATTTTGGGAAAATGCATGAAACCAACATTGATCAAAAATGTTTTTTTTCCAAAAAGGGCCAAGTTTTCATGATCCAAACATGATTCTAATATTGCTAAGGGCCTCCCACGACCAACCTAAGGCCCATAACATTTTTATTTCTTTTTTGGTTTAATTTTATTACATTTAAAGTTAAATTAAAAAAGAAATGGTGCAAGATAATGTTATGTTGCTTTGATATCAAGCTAAAGCCCTCAAAATTGATTCAACTCTGCCACAAAGAGATGGTACAGAAGGCCTAGAGCAAGAGGGTGAAGAAAATCAAGCCATGGTTGCTTGAATTCAAAGCTTTATATTATTAAAAAAGTCAAAAATACAACAAAGCAATCAATGCTTCTTAGCTTCAATTTGCAGCACTTCCTTGCTCATAAATAGCTCAAGACACTTCAACAAGAAGAGAGACACGAAATCATTCCCAAAAGAATAGCCACAAACATCAAAAAACTCACAAATATCTAAACACTTGTAATTTTCGTTTCCTTTGTAAAAGCTATTATCAATCAAAACATATCTTTTCAATCATCTTCTGAGATCATATAGAGTAAGCATGAACCCTTAATATGGTCCCATGAGAGTCATAACACGTGCATAGTGTTTTCCATAAACATACATGTATAGCTTTCGTTTTCTATATTAATGTTTGTGTCAACATAATATGATCACTCTAATTCGTTTCTGACACCATTTAGAGGAGATTGAACGTGCTATATGGAAGCCATAAGCCCTGAACCATGGTGTGCCATATTTGAAGCTCAAAGCTTCAATCTTTTCGTTTTCATATTTAACATGCTCAAATGAAGAAACTAACCCCATATTCATGTTCAGGAGGAAATTTTAAGTGGATCTGGGCTGGTTTTGTTTTTTGTTGATTCCATTTTTGCAGGTTATAAGTTCATGCAAATTATGGCGTTTCTGCGAAGCAAATAACAACGGTTTTAACCGCCATAATTTGCATGAAGAAAAAAGCTGCATGGGACGAAGGAAGAAGACGACCACGCGTCCAAGCGTGGTTCGCTGGTCAGACTTGGTCTCTCTCTCCGCTCGCGTGGCATGGTTTGGCTGGCTGGTCAACATTTCAACTCATTTTCTCTCAATTATCATTGGTCCATGCAGGATATGGTGGACCCAGTCTGACTTTGGTCACCACACAAATCCAATGATTCTCTCTTTCCAAGACTATCATGTCACCTACAATCTGAGCCACTGGATTAATCTAACAACACATCCAACGCGCCAAAACACACAACCACACCATGCTCCCTCAGAATAGCACCACACCAGATTACATATATTAAATATTTTCTATTTTGTTTTATTTTCTTTGAAAAATTAATTTAAAATAATTTCAAAAATCAAAAAAATATAATAAAAATATTTTTAGGTTGATAAAATATTGTTTTAAGTTTTGACATAAAAATATTTTATTTTTCTTAGTAATTAAAATATTTTGTTTAATTAATCAATATATCTTCAAATATTTCATTTTAAATATTTTTAAACCATCAAAAAATCAGAAAAAAATATTTTCTTTTTATTAAATTAAGTTTATATATTGTAAGCTAATTTTGTACATATTTAGAATATTTTTCTCTTCAAGTTTAATATATATGTATAATTATTTGCATAATTATATGTTAATTAACTTAATAATTTCAAAAACATCTTCAAAAAATAAAAAAAAATTAGTTTTATTTTAAAATTAATTTATAAGCAACTTGAACATATTTTAGACTTAATTTTTAGGTTTAAATTTTATTTCTACCTTTTCTCATTTTAATTAAATTAATTATGCATTAATTCTAATTAAAATCAACCATACAAAAAATCCAAAAATATTTCTTTTATCTTATTACAATTTAAATTCCTAGATAAAGTGTATAGGTTGTCAAAATCATGTAAATAGCGTAGTTTACATTTCCCGCACAATCGATGTAATAGCGTAGATTTATTTTCCGCATTTTACATTCCCGCATTTTAATTTCTGTACATATAAAACTGCGTGTATGTTAAAGATAATAACTGAAGCGTTAGGTCACTAACTTCAAAGATAAAAATATCTGAATCAGAACACAATCACACTTGCACCTCTTAGGGTAATCCTTCTGTTACTCTTTTCAAAATCAATTCTACTGTTTCAAATACAAATCCAAACTTTTGTTTACATCCGGTCAAAGGAGAATTTTCTAAAATAAATAGGAAAGGACCTTATAAACTTAGGGTAGATCTCCTAATTGCTTGCTCAAATCAAATCAAAACAACAAATGTCTCATATATCATTGTTTTTCAAAATAAAACTTTCAAAAAAGACAATACTTGGTATATATCCAAACAAGGATCATTACGAAGTTAAAGCTCTTTTTTCAAAACATCTTTCGAAAGATACAACATTTTGTATACATCTGCACAAGGATCATTACAAAGTCAATTTACAAAAAATGAATTTTAAAACCACATACAAGCATTTCAAGGCAAGACAAAATGATTCAAACAAGTGAGCTAAGCAATTAAGAGCCCATGGATAACCATGGATACAAAGGGGTTCTAATACCTTCCCTTTGTATAACCTACCCTCTTACCCAAAATCTTTTAAAGGTCTTTTTCTGTTTCTTTTATAAACCTGTCCTTAATTGGATAAAATAAAAGTCGGTGGCGACTCTGTGATTTTCAAAACTCAAAAACAAAAGAAGAGTCAGTTCGTATCTCTCACGATATAGAAAAAACCGAGTGAATGACAATAGCCTCTAGGGACGCTTCTGATTTTGGGTGTCTCCGGGAGGCTGTGAAGTGTCTGGAGAAGAGTTTTCCGAGCACCTTCCAAGAAGTGATGGATTCGTCGAGCAAACTTTTGTACCACGTCATGGCTCCTTTGCGTAGGGTGGTCAGGAATAAACGACATTTGATTGCACCGGGCACCCCTCTATAATCTAGGAGGGTGTTGATGTTCTCTATGTGCTCGTCTGGATCGGTGGTCCCGTCGTATGTGCCCAGCGGAGGGGGTTTTTCAAGACCGGCCGGCAGGGGTGCTTCCAAGATTGCGTAGGACAGGGGGCCCCGGCGCTCCTCATCGTCGTCGCTGGCGGATGGAGTGGAGGATCGGCTGCGACTCCACTTGTGTCGCCTACGGTTATCGTCGTGTTTTGCCGGAGGTGACCAAGATCTTCTTTTTGGTCGAGGGGAATGTGATCGGTGTCGGGAGCGGTGGTCGCTTGACCCTTTCTTGGAAACGGGACCCGCGTTCTCCCTAGGGGAGGGTGAACGAGGGCGTTTCTTGGGAACCATGTCGCGCTGAGAGTGCGGTTTGTGGTCAGGGGGAGTCTTCGAACGGCGTTTTTTCTCGAGTGCCCCGATCATGTCGTTCTGCTGCTGAATAAGTGCGTTTGTCTACGTAAAGGCAGCCAGAACGGCCGTCATGGTTTGGTTCTGGGAAGCTTGGCCCTTGGAAGAGAAAGGGTTTTCTAGGACCTCCTCGTGGTTGCCTCTGCCACTAGTTTCCCCGAGATGATGGGGAGCGCCTTCTTGGAGATCCCTCGGGGAAGGAGATCCCGAGGGATGGTGTTTCTGGGAGGAGGTATGACGACAGAGATGTCGTTCTTGTTGAGTATCGTAGCGTCTAGTGAAGAGGAGTCTTCGTTATTGCCAGCAATGGATGATAGTTGATTAGAGCTTTGGTTCCCGGGTTCTTGCAGGAGGCAAGAATGGATCAAGAAAGTGCAAGAAGAGGAACGGGGGAGCTGGATTTTCCCACAGACGACGCCACTGATCTTACCGAGTAGATCAGATGGCCAGCAACAATGAAGGCTTGAAATTCGGAACGGTTGAGAGGGGAAAAAAAGGGTTGTACCTGCAAGGCACTCCGATGCCAAAGTAAGTATATGTTCCACAAGGTACAACAAAGTGAGAGAATTTTAGGGTAAGAAAAAGATTACCTTGCCCTCTGAGGTTAGAGGGTTATTTATAGGGTATCCTTAAGTGAGATCGGCTCCTCTTTCTAAGGCGAGGATTTAGGTAGCGCATGAGCTGGCTGCTTACCGGGCACGAGGTTCTCTCGTGACCGGTTGTCCTTGGTGTTTGCCTGGAACGGGCCGGGAAAGGCTGTCACGCGCGTGTCCAGGACGCCTTGGGCCGAAGGCTGGATTGGCCCAATAAGGGTGTTTGGGCTGATCCAGAACAATATATAAATACTATAAACCCATGGGTGTTTGTTACTTTTTCTACTAGTTGTATAAAGTTTGCTTTACAAATCTTAATAGGTGTTTCCTTGATCTTTTTGCTTAAATGCTTTGAATTTGTGTTATTGTAGAAATAGACACCATAAATATTGATTAGGGGGATATATGTTAGTTCTAGATTCTAGACATAGGGTTTGGGGTTAACATCCACATAATATCAGAGTTCAATGCTTCTATGTTGTTCGATCGGTTGAGACATCGTCGAAAGAGCAATATGGTTGAACTCTCATCGGTGTTGCAGAAATGGGCATTTATGTGAAAGATATGTGGTGATTCTGATAAGTATTGTAGATTGAGTGCGGCGGAGTGATAAATCTAACTTTGTGAGGAGTAGTTTAGATTCGAATCAGATAAGTTATTCTCTATCAAGAATGAATTCTTTTTATGTTCATATGTTACTTTTTTATTTTTACTTAAAATCCATTTAACCCAAACTCAAGAACTAAGAATCCGTCGAACGGCAGTTCAGTAGCACTAATCTCTGTGGACATGATCATTTCCCGGATAAATACTTCCAAAAATTTTGTTGCTTGCCCCTGTACCGCTTCAACAATTTAATTGAACGAAATTAAAGTTTTGATCTTTAAAACAATGAAGAGAGAGAAGCTAAACCCATTGTTACTGTTTCCAAATAGCCCTAAACCCCTTCACGTTTTCATGGCCCTTATGCTTCTTTATTTGGTCTTCATAACGTTTGAACTCAAAACCTTTGAGTCACGTTTGAATTCAAAACCTTTTAATTTGTTTTGATTTCTTCAGTGTTTGAGAATGAACACCAAAACACCCATCATAGAAAAGCTTTAAACTCGAGCATAAACTACACTCACTTTTATATTAACATACTCGCAGTTTGAAAAACTTCAATTTTTATGTTTAGCTAATGTGTGTAGGAAACGTTATTTGAGTATATAATCATTTAATAACAAATTTATTTGAGTGATATTCTCAGAGGAATAATGGTATCAATAAAAATTTTCTTAGTTATGTACAAGAAGAAAGTTGATGCTCTTTAGTTTTTTGGTTCTGGAATGTAAAAAGAGTCTCACATCGAAATATCAATAAAAATGAAAAGTTTTTATAAAGCTCTTTGCAACAATTATTCTTAAAAGTTTAGATAACGGGCTGCTATGTGATGTGAGCTCGTGTTTTAGGACCAATAAATTATTTTAATAATTAATTAGTAAAAACATGATCACGAATTAAAAAAAAAAGTCCAATTGAATTAATAATTAATACACATTTAATAATATATATTTCATGTGTAATTTAAAAATTCGCCCTACTATAAGGTATAAGGTATGTATATTTAACCCTAACAAGAAAACTTAATGACAAAATTGAAATACCTCTCTCATAATAAACTAATTCTTAAATATTGTATGAACTTAAATCCCGGAATATTAAAATTGCATTTTCTTCTCCTTTCTGATTACAATCTCAAATTAAATCTTAATCTATTACAATACTACTAAACAATTTTAAATTTCGATGGGAGATCGAAGAAGAGATGAGAGAAGATAAATGGAATCCTATTTCTTTTAATTATATAATGAAACAAGTATGCTTTTCAAGAATAGTAACAAAATGCTACTACACAGGTTGTTACATTCTCCTTTGTAACAAACATTTTGCTCACAAAAATTTGTGTTGCCAAGTCTTACATCATCTAATCTTTCAATTTTGCTTTAAACAAAATAATTACATTTGAAAATCAAGTTTGGATACTTGGTTCTTCACTTCCCGATGGCTCGTCCGAGTTGCTGTAAGAAACTCCGATCTCTTTTAAAGCACTAGATACAAAACTGTTTGTACTACAAGACCTAATGGAATTGTCTGAGTCTAGCATTGCAGCATTCAAAAATGGTGGTTGATTTGGTGTAGGAACATCTAAATCTGAATTACTTAACATTTGAACAACACGGGCCATGGATGGCCTAAGGGAAGCAGAAGCTTGTGTGCAAAGCAAACCAATGTGAAACACCCTTGACGCCTCGGCTATAGGAAAATCATCTCCCAAGCTACAATCAATAGTCTCAACTAATGTGTTTGATCGGTAACGTTTCCAAACCTGTTGCCAAAAGGACTAAATCAATATGTTTTCGATTTTATAAGGACAAAAAAAATATTAACCAAGTCTGTTTCAAATTTGAAATTCTAACCGTTTGTAGAAGTGATCCAGAGTCTTCTCTGATAACATTATTCCTTCTGCCACATATAATCTCCATAACAAGTACTCCAAAACTATATACATCCGCTTTATCTGTAAGTTGTCCTCGAACCAGATACTCTGGAGCCATGTAACCACTACTCCAAATATGAAAAAAATGGAGTGTTAATATGGCCTTTGAATATTTGGTTTCTTAACATTCAACGAATGTTTTTTCACATGAATTGGTCTAGTTACTTACAGTGTTCCAGCAATTCCAGTACTCAAATGTGTTTTATCAGCAGCGAAACAGCGCGCAAGGCCGAAATCTGCAATCTTAGGAGAGAGGCTATCGTCTAGAAGAACATTGCTGCTCTTGATATCTCTATGGATGATTCTCTTTTTAGAACCTTGATGAAGGTAAGCGAGCCCTTCTGCTGTTCCTTGAATGATGTTAAACCGCTGCTTCCAATTTAGAATTTGAGTTCTGCTCTTTTCTGAATAGAATAATACAAATTTATTCGCCACAATAACCGTGTAATGTAGGTGTTAAGATAAAGAATATAAGAGAATTTACCAAAGAGAAATTGATCTAAACTCTTGTTGGGTAAGTACTCATAAACAAGTAGGCTCTCGGGCCCTTCAATGCTACAACCCAATAATTTCACAAGGTTCTTGTGTTCAGTTCCACTAATCAAATTTACTTCATTGAAAAACTCATCCACCCATTGCCTATTATTGAATATCAATCTCTTTACTGCAACGACGTTTCCGTTCGGAAGAATACCTTTGAAAACTGAACCTGATCCTCCTTGGCCTATTTTCCTGGAAGAGTTAAAATAATCTGTCGCCTTCTCAAGCATTTCGTATTTGTAATTCAAACTAGATTTTGTTATAGAAGATGAAACCTGATCCAGATTATTTTTTTCTGTGTAGTACAGGAAAAAATAGAAAAACATCATAAGAATGTTAACATATCAGTATCATCAACTCATTCATAGTGTGTAACATAAATTCTGTTTACCTTTTTTTAGATTCGACAATTTTTTGAAGATTGCAAAAGAGGCAGAGAGAGCAAGCATAATAATTGCAACTGTTGCTAACACTGCTGCTATAACATCTCCTCTTCTTAAAGATCCTGAAATAAACAAACAATAACATATAGTTACAGACAATAATATAGAAGCGCGTTTGAAATTGAGAAAGAACGCAAATGCTCAATGCTCACTCTTTTCACCATGTTTTCCACCTCCTTCGTTGAAAAACTTGCGCGTTGAATATCTCAAATAACAACCAGCATTCAAGGCCCTACCTTCATTATTTGTCAAACTCAAACACGCTCTTACTTTCTTTGCAGCATTTTTCAAGCAATCTCTACACCCATTATTCCCAAGTGAGTTCCAGCATTGAGCTAAGGCATAAACACCGTCAACTTCTCCCACGGAAAATCCTTTCCTAGCAGCATCCATGGCCACAACATCAACCACTCTTGCAACACTCTTCTCCATCTGCACCTCCAACCTCTCAGAGGAGGTGCAGTTAACAGTGTCCCTCAAAGGGTCAGTTTCTTCTGAGTAGAAACTATAATTGTCGTAACGAAGGAAGCAGCCGTCAAGATAGATGCGGGCGGAGATCGAAGGAAGGCAACGAGGGAGCCGAGTGCGGCTTGCAGCATAACAAAGAAGACAATCGGTATGAGAGAGGTCTTTAAAACATTGTGCAAAGCCATAGATTGGAAGAGATCCTGATATATTGACAGAATGAGTTCCCCAATTGTGATCTGTTACAAGCTGTGAGAGATTCTCCATTTCTTGTATGAAACTTGGGATGTAGTTTGATTTAGGTGGTGCTTTGTCTTGTCCACAGTAGAGTCCAGCTTCTGAGATTCTTGGGTCTGAATGTGATTGAGAAAATAAACATGACATGATGAAAAGTATACTTGTCAAGAGAAAATAAACATGTGATGGGTTGCTGTTTTTGGAACTCATTTCTTTTCTGATATGTTGTTTAGTACTGTTTCTGTTCTGTTTTTCCAACCTTGTGGAAAGGAGTTATTAGTTTAATGTGAGAGTTTAGTTTAGAGTGGGAAATGTTTGCGACTATAATCTACTACTCCCTCTCTCTCTCATAAAAATTGTCTTTTTTTTCAATCTTAAAATAATTATTCATGCATTTATTATTATTTTTCACTATACTTCTATTTATTAGTTTTCACTTAATAAGGATATTATACCAACGCATCTAACCATTTTCTTAAAGACGGTAGATTGTTCAAATAAGACATTTTTATGTGATGGAGGAAGTATCATCACTTTTATTGCTGTTAGTACTAATAGTATATTTTACATTTTGATAACAGCAACTCGATCCAGAGTTTTTTTATTAATAGAGATAATATTTGGACTGATATAATTTATTTAGGGGGAAGAAAAAGTTTAGGCCTTCCAAAGTAGACTTAGTTATCTGAAATGAATATAGGCGCCCAAAAGGATGCAGTCACCTGAAGGATATGGTAAGCTGCCCGACAGGGTTTGGATCAACCATGCATGATCTGTCCACTTACAACAAGTGGAATAACATGTGCATGATGGAGAAAAACCATCTTCCTATGATGTGGGAAAAGAGTTTTCTTTGCCCACGTTCCTGATAGTGGAATAAGGAAGTTGATAGTTAAGCCCATAAGGTCTATATAAAGGCCGAAACTTTCAAGGACACTGACAGAGAATTTTTCAGGGGAAAAAAGAGGGTCTGTCACAACCACCGAATGAGCATACTCTATCACTCTCACTATTGTACATTTAAAAAGTATAATTGGTGTCCACCGTGGGATTTAGGTAAAACTAACTTAAGTCATATCTATCTTCACTCTAGAAATTGCCTCAACTGTCACTTTTGAGATGGTACAATCAGAGGCACCACATCTGCATGTAGCGATTCAGACAATGACAACCCAACCATAGTTGAAATGTAAGCCCCTATGGAAGAGTTATGCTGCCACCATCAAGCTTTGGAGAAGAACGTTGTGAGCCTTCTACGCCGCTAGAAGAAGGTCGACCCGCCTGAGGAAATCAAAATTCTTGACCCATAGCCTCTTCCCGACGAAATTCAGGGGCCCCCGTGCCATATAATTTGAAACCCCCTCATTAACAAAGTTCAAAGAAAGGAGTGATCCCTAGATATCGCTTCCATCAACCCCCAAATGACTATCATTTGCACAAACGAGTCCTTGAAGAGCAAGCACTTTTTAAGACGTCATGCTGAGATGGTGCATGAACTTACCACATATGTCGGTCATTAGCTACAAGGACCTGGTAAAGAAGTTAATTCACTAGTTTTTTGAAAGCAGACACTAGAAGGTGTCGACTACAAGCCTCTTCAACGTCCTGTAGAGCCCTTTTGAGTCGTTGAAGGAGTATCTCTCCCGTTTTAATAAGGTTGCCATCAATTTGAACTAGGAAATGTTCGTACGACTGCTCCATAATGGTTTGAGGGCTAGACACTTCAATGAGTCCCTTTCTCAAAGGTCGGGGTTTCTATAAAAGAAACCATGGCCCGAGAAAAATGCTACATCAAGGGCGAGGAGAGTAACATAGAGGAGAAGGCAAGGGATACCAAGGAACGCACATCTGGTGTTCTCGGTGCAATGTAACACCATTGCAATAGTCACTACATTTCGCCTATGAGGGATCAGACAATGTTCAAGTGTAGTGGAAAACCCACTAAGAGTTTCACACCGCTCAACACTCGTTAGGAACAGATATGGCGTGAAATCGTCAACATTCACGACATCCTAACTCTGCCAAATCCTAAGTTTGACACCATGGGGCCTAATCCCATCAGATGGTGAAAACAAGGTGAAGGGTCACCACGTGGAGGATTGGTACCATTAAGCCGGTCATTCAAGAGGGCCATATGAGTAAGAAATATGTATGGGATGGCCCCCCATTAATCAGGTACCTTGTGGTAGGCGCGCATTCCTTGTATAATATAATCATAGGTAGGTTCTCCTTCAACTTCTTGGTCGCCATCCTATCTACCCTATATCTATGAATGAAATATCTGCTACCAAAAGAGTGCATCGGGGTGATCCAAGGAGACTAGGTGACCACCCGAAGATGTTATCATAATAGTACCAAGACAAGGAGGATGACAATGGTTGTAATCAATGCTCTGTTATAAGGCGTACAAAGAGTGAACTTCGTGGACCTAATTCCCATAAAGGAAATTTGAAAGGAGATGAAGGTGATTATTGAAGTCCTAGAGGAGCTCTAGGTTAAGCCCCAAGAGCTTTGCACTCTCAAGCGAGACGCCATCACGATAGAGGATAAGTTAGCCTCCTTATTCATTGAGAACATGGGCTTGTAGGTAATAACCACGAGCGACATTTGGGGATCTTGAAGCTTAGTGGTTTGACGAATTATCTTAATTAGATTTTTTTTTGTGTTTTTAATGGTGAAGGCGGGGCCTTCGAACTCACCATTGTACTGAGCGTTCTTCCAACATGAATTTTAATTTAGGGGGTAACGCTCTTTTCCCCTACAAAGGTGATAGTTTTTAATGAGGCATCATATCTTCTTGAACATTTAATCCTTGCAGTTGGCACATGAAATTTTATGATATACCTTCACGGGGTCACTGCTTCATTGATAGAACCACTATATCACTTAACGAACCTCGTAACTAAACCGGATTAAAGAGGATAATTTGGATAAATAAATATCGATCTTTATAGTTTTAACCGGATGATTCGGTGTCTAAAAAGTATTAGGACACCTACAAAATTTCAAAATTTTAAAATATCATAATTTTAGATGTTCATTCTTTAAATTCAAATTCTAAATATAATCATCGTTCACAACAAAATAATACAAAATAAAAATCTAAATAAATTTTGAATCGAGTTTAGTTGCAAATAAAGAAAAGTTGTTTCAAATAAGTTTTGAATAAAGTCTAATTTTATTTTTGTAAAAAACTAATCAAAACGGCGTCGTTTCGTCCAAGAGACAAAATATGAATTTGATCCGTCGATTCAAAACCGTCGGTTTTCCAGGATACATTGCTTTACTTCCTATCTTTTTGGATACAAACCCTCTCGTGCATTTTATCTTCTACTGCCATGCTGCTGCAATCACAACCTTCCATTAGTCTTTTTTTTTTTTTTTCTCTTTAAAATCCATTTTATTTATTTATTTGTTTTTCATAAATTTTTATCCATTGGATCATGAACATGAGGATGGCTGAAGAGATAAGCATGAGAGAGGATCTTTTCCTTATCTTTTTCTACATTAAATCTAGTTGGAGCCATTGATTACGCCCTGAATATATATAGGTAGAAATTTAATGCGTCGGCGTACCTGCACGTTCTCGTTCTAGAACGGAGTTTACATAAAATAAAATAAAAGTAAGCAATTATTTTTTGAATTTATAAGATGCAGTCATTAACTCATTATAATTTATAAATATATTAAAAATACAAATACATCGTCAAATGTCTTATTAATTAGTAATTATTAGTAATTTTGATAATTAAATATTTTCTTTGTTAATTATTTAAATTTTCAAATATAATTTTTGTTATTCAATTTAATTCATAAAATTAAAAGGTAAATGCAGTTATATTTTTATTTATGAATATACAGATTTATGATAATATAATCAACACCTAATATTTTTGAATTTAGTTGAATAGCAATCTTTTTTCTAAAAAATAGAATATTCAATGCCACATTATTTTTAAATGTTATTTTACTTTTAAAAAATTAAAATATAAATCAATTAATATGTATTCAATTAAAATTAAAGCATATTAAAGAATATTATTTTTTCCGCCTTACGATATGTGTTCTCTTTTATTTTTATTTTGTCTCAAATTATTTGTTTATTTAAAATAACAATGTAATATTTATTATTTATTTCTACTAATTTTTTCTTATTTATTGTATTTTAAATTAGGTAATTAGATCAGTATCTATTATTAATGAGGTTATTTTAATAAATAATACTGATTTTATGATTGAAATCAATCTAATTTTTTATTATGTTAAAAAGAGTAAAATAATTTAAAATAACACCTTTAAATTTTATATAGTCATAATTACAGCATGTGTTCTTTAAATTATTCTATTGTAATAGGTTGATCCCATAAGTTTTTTTTAACAATTTGTTCTTTTAATTTTTTTTGTTAAATTAAAATCTAAATTTATATTTTTTGGATGTTATTTTATATATTTAAGTTTAAAATATAGTATTTTATTATAACTTTATGTATGTTGAATGATTGTTTTAATTAAAGATTGAGGACGTTGGCTCTAAAGTACCATCCCGGCGTTCTTTTCCTTACAGAGACATTAGCTAACTCGCAGAAGATGGAACGTATTCGTGTGTCGCTGAAGTTTGATGCGTGTTTGACAGTGGATGTATGGGGCTAAGTGGTGGTATTGTTGTTATGTGGAGGAATTCTCAAAAGTGCAGTATTATGAATTTTAGTAGAAACTTTATTAATCTTCATGTTAAAGATGAGGAGAAAGGTGATTGGCGACTTACGTGTTAATACGGGTACCCGAAAAGAACGAGACGTCGTCAGGCTTGGGACATGATTCGAGATCTTCACGATATGTCAAATTTACCGTGGTGCATCATTGGCGACTTTAATGATTTGTTGTCTCAATCGGATAAGCAAGAGGTGGTGAGTGATTGTGATCTCACTGATATTCACATGGAGGGATATCCGTTCACGTGGACAAAGAGTTGAGGAATATTGCATATGATAGAGGAACGTTTGGACAGATCACTAGCTAACTCAGATTGGTTAAAGTTGTTCCCCTCAGCCAATTTATTCAATCTTACTGCTTCCCATTCTGACCATAGCCCGATTTTTCTTTGCTACAATCCTGTGCAATATCGGCAGAAGCGGAGGTCATTTAGGTTCGAAAACTGGTGGCTGGAGGAGGAAGGAGTGTCAGAGGTTATTGATGGGGGTTGGGTGGATGCTGATACGAACTCGGTTGTTGAGAAGCTTGCGGGTTGTGCCGCTGAGCTGCAGCGCTGGCACAGGTTGCGATCTAGGCAGAAGAATGAGGAAAGGGATTTAATTCTTGCCCAGTTGGAATTGTATCGTGGAAGTGTTGATCCGGTGAATGCTGCTCGCTATATGGAAGCACATAATGAGTATAATAAAATCCTTATTCAGGATGACACTTACTAGCGTCAACGGGCAAAAATGCATTGGCTCCGAAACGGTGATCTCAACACTCAGTTCTTTCACCGGTCATCTACGGTGCGTCGTAATATCCAGAAAATTAAAATGCTTACAGATGAATCACAAACTGAGATTAGAGATCAGGCTGGGTTGTGTCAGGTTGCTATGCGGTATTTTGATAAGTTGTTCGCTGCCAAGTCAGGATCGTATGCTCCAGTTCTGGATTTGGTGCATCCCGTTATTACTGAGTTTGACAATTTGCTCCTTACAACTCCTATCTTAAAAGAGGAAATGTTCGAGGCTTTGATTCAAATGCATCCGGACAAATCCCCTGGTCCGGATGGTTTTAATCCTGCATTTTATCAAAAATTCTGGAATACCTGTGAGGAAGATATTTTTTCGGAAGCGAAGGTTTGGCTTGAGAGAGGTTATTTTCCGCCTACTCTTAACGATACCAACATATGTCTTATTCCAAAATGTGGCAACCCAAACAGTATGGGTGATTTGCGACCTATCTCGTTATGTAATGTGGTTTATAAAATTCTCTCTAAACTCCTAGCTAATATATTGAAGAAGTGTATGGCTAAGTGTATTGGAGAGGAACAATCGGCGTTTGTGGAAGGTCGTTCGATTATTGATAATGCTATGATAGCTTTTGAAATTATTCATAATCTTAAGAGGAGGACTTCAGGTCACAATGCTCAGTTGACCCTTAAAATTGATATTAGTAAGGCGTATGATAGGGTGGATTGGGGTTTTTTGAGGGGGATGTTGGAGCGATTGGGGTTTGCGGAAAGTTGGGTTAACTGGATGATGATGTGTGTTTCTTCGGTGCATTACTTTATTCTTGTGAATGCGGATACTGTTGGTCCAATTCAGCCAGGGAGAGGTTTGAGATAGGGGGACCCTCTATCCCCCTATCTCTTCATTCTTGTCACAGAAGGTCTTTCAACTCTCATCAATGGAGCTGTTGCTCGTGGGGATCTCCACGGGATTCAGATTTGTAGAGGGGCACCTAGTGAGTCCCATCTACTTTTTGCTGACGATTGTTTTCTTTTTTGTAGGGCTAATCTTTCTGAAGTGCACAATGTTATGGAAATCCTTAGAGTATATGCGGATGCGTCTGGCCAAGACGTTAACTTATCAAAATCTAAGGTGTTTTTTAGCAGGAATATTAGTCGTCCGGCTCAGGAAGATTTGGCTAGTATCATGGGGGTGCGTCATGTCATGGGAACTAGTACCTATCTGGGTCTCCCGTCTGCTATTGGTCGGAGCAAGAAAGCCACATTTGGTTACGTGAAGGATAGAATTTGGAAGAAGATTAATTCTTGGAGAGGTAGGCCTCTTTCTCGGGTAGGAAAAGAGGTGATGATAAAGTCGGTGCTTCAATCTATACCTTCCTATATTATGAGCTTGTTTATCCTTCTTGATGGAATTGTCTCTGATATTGAAAAAATGCTTAATTCATTTTGGTGGGGTGGTGGCACCAATCATAACTGTATCAGATGGATGGCATGGGATAAACGTACAGGTACTAAAAACGAAGGAGGTCTTGGTTTCCGGGATCTTAAAGCTTTTAACTTGGCAATGGTGGCTAAGCGGGGTTGGCTTCTTTTATCCAAGCCTCATCCGTTGGTTTCCAGAATCTTTAAAGCAAGGTATTTTCCTAATTCGACGTTCTTTGAAGCAAATTTAGGTAACAATCCTAGCTTTGTTTGGCGTAGTGTTTGGCAAGTTAGGTCTCTTTTGTCTCTTGGATGTAGGTGGAGTATTGGGGATGGCAGGAACATTCCTTTGATGGGGTCTCCTTGGCTTAGGGGAAATAACGAGGGAATGCTGAATGGCCCACAAAGACAAGGTGTGTATGACATGTCTGTTCATGATCTCCTATCTCCTCATGGTAAATTCTGGAATGTTGGGTTAATCAGTGAGATGTTTGGTGCTGAAGAGGCGAAGGTTATTCTTCAAGTTCCTTAAGTTGAAGTGGTGCAGGAAGATAGGTGGAATTGGAGAGAGGAGCAAAATGGGGAATATAGTGTGAGGTCGGGGTATAGGGTGTGGAGGAAGGACTTTTCTAGTCCGGTGATTGTAGGGGTTACTGGGGATTGGTGTAGCCTTTAGAACATTAAAGCCCCTCCAAGGACGAAACATTTATTGTGGATAATTTGTCGGGATTGTCTTCCGACAAGAGTGAGGTTGCGTCATCATCATGTTTCTTGTCCCGCTATTTGTCCTTTTTGTGAGCATGCTTTGGAGGATTCGTGGCATATCTTTTTTGGGTGTTCGGTTACAAATCGGTGTTGGCAAGCAGCAGGTTTGTCCCATATCATTGATTCCCGTATTCTTTCTTTCCATGATATTACCTCTCTTCTTCTTGACATCTGTAGTAAGGAGGACAAGTTGACCGCGGGTAGAGTTGCGGTTATGATTCAATTGTTGTGGAAAAACCGTAATAATTTGATTTGGAATAATGAGAGTGATGTGTTTTCTAAGCTTGGTTTGAATGCTTTTTGTAGTTGGAGTGAGTGGTTTTCGGCGCAAAGTAGTAATGGTCCTTCAGAAAATATACCTCCGGTTCAGTCGTGGTTCCCGCCGGTGGAAGGTAGAATAAAATGCAATGTTGATGCCAGTTTTAACACAAGTCGGGGTACTACCAACAGGGGCTGGTGTATGAGAGATCACTTAGGGAGTTTTATTTTTGCAGGTGCAGCTTGGGATTTTTGCCACTACCCAATTCTTGAAGCTGAAGCTTTGGCTCCTAAAGAGGCTATCCATAGTGCCATTGAGTTACACATAGAGAATGTCATTTTTGAAAGCGATTCACAAAGAACGGTTCAAGCTATCTTGTTAAACCAGCAAGGTTGTTCGGATTTTAGTCTTATTATTTCTTCTATTAATAATTTGCGGCTTAATTTTTCCAACTTTGAGGTAAAGTTTGTAAAACGCCAAGCGAATTCGGTTGCTCATGCTATAGCAAAGGCGGCCGATTCTTGGACTAGGCGTAATTCCTTTTATATGATCCCTACTTGTATTGAACACCTTTTGATTAATGATATAGGTTGATTTTCTGTTTGTCAAAAAAATAAATAAATAAAAAAGACATTCATACATTTGTCAACTTAAAGGACAAAATTTTTAAAAGAAAAAATTGAGACTACTAAGTATCGGTATGTGTGCACCAGCATACTATGCAAATTTGAAAACTGAAAAAGTCCATTTCCCATTAGTAATTAAAGACTTTTAAATAATTTCTAGAAAGTTAATAAAAGTTAAAAGACTCAATAATAAATTGCTTGAAAATAAAGTGTGAAAAGTTAAATGCTTTGACTACAAACATAAACTACTTACTATTAATAATAAAAGAAATTGTTTTGAATCTTTTGATATCTATTATCGATTTTAATTTTAACTCTAAAAGACGTCGGAAAATAAGTATTTTGGTATGGATTACATGGTTTTAATTATTGTTTATAGAAAAATATAACTAGGCAACTATCAATTAAGCGACGATGATCAACATTTCTGATAGTTATTTTTTTATAAGTGCTAATTCAATGAATGCTAATGAACACCGGTTGATGTTGGCCTAGTAACATAGACATGCATGTTGATTTACACTTGAACTTTTCCTAAATAGTATTGGCACATATTTTATTTTGGACAATGATTTAGATAAATTGATTGATAACGAAAAATTTTAAACTCGAAGAAATGCATTCAATTTTGATTTATTTTTTAATCAAAAAAAAGGAAGATATCATTAAAATAAAAAGTGATAATAAAACACAAGGGAGACCAAACCAAAACTCCTTAATGATAAATTCTATGTCTAGGAGTGCCTTCATTATCTAACAAGTAATCTCTCTTGATATCTTCATGAACAATATTAAACAAACTAAATTTCTTGCTTGTTAAGCCAATGGTAGCCAAAGAACAAAAATTGACTTCTCTAAAATGGTGGGTGATCATGAAATCGACTTTGAGCGTGCTGTCCCAACACAAGAGCCAACAAGACTGAAACTTCCAAGGCACCAAGAAAGTATCGAAACCAAGGAAATCACAAAAACTAAGAATGTGATCAGCATTATGATCCCTATAAATACCTCCACACGCAGGTGAGCTCGGGATACCAACCGCAACACCATCAATGTTACACTTTATCCAGCCAGTCAAAGGAGGAGACCATAGGACCTCCATTATTTTCAATGTCTTCCTAGGATTTAAATTGATGTCAAAACTTTTGAGAAGTGTGAAGTTGGAGATGTTTGAGTTTGAAGGTTTCTTCGTGCTATTTCAAACAAGTTTAGCTTGAGCAAATACAACATCAACACAAGATTTCCAGCTCAAATTTTTACCTTCAAACCTGGCTTTATTTCTTGCATTCCATATTTGATAGAAGATACACACGAGGCTGGCATGAAGGACAGTTTTGGCATAGGAAGACCGATTCTGGTTTAAGATTTCCTTGCAATCATCAATATTAGAGACCACCATGTTCATTTGAAGAGTAGTAGCAAACCATTTTCAAATTTCCTTAGAATACTTGCTGTTAAAGAAAATCTGATTTGAAGTTTCACAGCAAGAAAAGCAAAGGTTGCACAATGAAGGAAAGGAGAATCCTCTCAAACTGATGTGCTCATCAGTTGGAACTTTGTTATGCATAAGCCTCCAAACTAGCATTGAATGAGATGGGGGAGAATTAATATCCCAAGGGAGGGACTTCCAGACATTGGATGGGCAAGGTTTGAGGTATTGTCATGGGCTATCTTTAGGGACAGTCTCCCATCAGTAGCTTCCTTCCACACAAACAGATCCTCTACATCAGTTTCAGGAATGATAACATTTGAGATCACATTGATGAGATTTGGCAAGGCAATTTGAATATTGTTCTTGATGTACCAGGAGTTGTTAATCCACCAATCCCTAACTTTGGATGTTAGAGCCAAGTGAAATTTCTCATGGATATTGAATTTGCTGGCTAAAGACTCTCCAACCCAATTATCAAGCCAGAAATTCACCTTTTTACCATTTCCAATACTCCACACACAGTTTTTAGTCACAGTACCATAAGCTTCTTTAATTCCCTGCCATATTGAGGATTTGATAGAATACTTTATAAGTTTTCCATTCCTATCAACTCTTGCCTTTAGAACATTGGACCAGTTTTGATTGTTATTTAGGAACCTCCAACACAGTTGCATATTGGTGGCAGAGTTGTAGACCTTGAGAGAAGGAATTCCCAATCCTCCTTCATTGGATTTTTTTTTGCAGCAACAATGATTAACTTCTTCTTTTCATTGCTTTCAATCCATATAAAATTCCTCATCCAAAGCTCCAGCTTCTTAATTATGCTTCCAGGCCACTTTTATATAGAAAGACAATGCATCATCATGGTAAGGATAACAGATTTCACCAACTGTACTCTGCCTGCCATGGATAAAGTTTTTGCCTTCCAAACTGCTATCTTGAGTCTTATATTATCTGCAATATACATAAAATGGCAAGGTTTAGGTTTACCTACAAAAATAGGAACTCCAAGATATATGAAGGGGGTTCAGCTTTGGTGAAACCAATGATGGCAGCTAAGTTATAATGTCTAGCAAAAGACATTCCTCCAACATAGATTAGAGATTTAGATAGACTGCAAAACTGGCCAGAGTAGTTGCCATACTCCTTAAGGAGATTTGATATAGCCAAAAGAGATTTAGAGTCACCCCTGCAAAAGATCATAATGTCATCTGCAAAAAGAGTATGAGAAGGAAGCATACAAGACCTGGTGGCTTTGATGAGGTTAACCTGGTCAGAGTTCACTAAATGAGTTCTGCCACGACTTAAAACATCTTCAGCAATAAAAAAGAGAAGTGGAGACAAAGGATCACCTTGTCTCACACCATTAGAGCATTTAAAATATCCTATTTGTTTACCATTAAAACCTAGCTGAATTGAGAATTATTCTAATCCAATTGCAAAATTTATCATTGAAGCCAAAGCAAGTGAGAGTTTGGATTAGAAAATCCCAAGTAAGAGTGTCAAAAGCTTTGGAAATATCAATTTTTAAAACCACATGACCACTAAAACTTTTATTATTGAGAATGTTGGTTGCTTTAGAGGTAAGGCATATGCCATCTCTGATGTTCCTGCCTGAAACAAAACCTTTTTGTTCATTAGAAATCAGGGTAGGAAGAAAAGAGGCTAATCTGTCAGCCAAGATTTTTGTTATTATTTTGAACTTAAAATTAGCCTATACAATAGGTCTATATTGCCCAAGGCTACTAGCTTCTTTGACCTTGGGAATAAGAACTACAATGTTGGCATTATAGTTGGGCAAAATCCAACCATGAGTGAAAAATTGAGTGACAAGAACTATAGCATCCAATTTTATGATGTTCCAATATTTATGAAAGAAAACTCCCCCAAATCCATCAGGACTAGGGGCAGAGTTAGCATTAAGATTCAGGACAACTTTTTGGATCTCATCAGCACTAGGAATCATGGTCATTAGTCTGATTATTAACCATAGAAGGGATGACATTTTTTATAAGATCAGTTTCCTGCATAACAAAGTTTTTGTTAAATAGCTCCTTAAAATGATTCACAATGTGGTTTTCCAGGATGAGATTATCAGTAACTACACCATTGTTTATGACCAAAGAATTGATAAGACTAGTTTTCCTCCTAATCTTAACATATGTGTGAAAGAAACTGGTATTCCTATCTCCTTGAGTTTGCCATTTTATCCTGGATTTCTCTTTCCAGAAATTCTCCTCCATGTTTAAAGCTAACTCAAGGTCATGCTGAGCTTTAGCTTCCTTATAATGCAGATTTTCAGTGTAACCTAAATTGGCTATGTCATCATGCACAAATTTAAGCTCCTTCTGAGCATTGGAAACTAAGTTTTGGACATTTCCAAAGTTATGTTTGTTCCAATATTTAAGTCGTAACTTAAGTAATTTCCACTTCATATCTAACACATACATAGGACAACCGTAAATTTTGGTCCTCCAATCATCCTTAATGAGTTTATGACAATCATCATTGTGAGTCCACATCTTAAGGAATTTAAATTGAGACTTGAAAGAGCCTAACTCTAAGTTAATTGTGTATAATAAAGGATAGTAGTCAGACTTAACTTTAGATAGAGTATGGCAAGTGGCAGATCTGCAAACATTAAGGAGGTCCATGTTACAAATGACTCTATCTAGTCTTTTCTCAGTTTTATGCCTACCTCTTCTTCCATTGCACCAAGTAAAAGGGCTTCCCAAAGTAGGGAGATGAATAAAGTTATTAGAGTTAGACCAACCGAAAAAAGTCAACAATAGGAGTCCTAGAAGGAGTATGACTCCCTTTATATTCATCAGCACTGAATATGGTATTAAAGTCCCCAATAAAGGACCAAGGGATGTTAGAAAGAATATTACTAAGTTTAAGCCAAAGATTTCTCCTAATTATGTAGGTAATAGAAGCATATATAACAGAAAAACCAAACACACTACCATGATTGTTAATAGTGAAGGAAACCTGCTGATCATTAGAATCAATGACAACAGGGTCCAAATTAATTTTACACAGGCACCTGTTATTCAGAGCAAAAAGTTTAAGATCCAACCTGGATAGCCAAGTTTTGGGAAAATGGTCGAAATTCATCCAAGGCTCTGCTAAGAAAACAAAGTCTGGATTATTTTGATTGATCAGCTTCTTAAGAGCATTCCTAGAAGCATTATTATCTACTCCTCTAATGTTCTAGAAGAGGCAGTTCATTGTTTCATATTTGGTTGACAAGACACCATTCTAGTTTTCCCTAGAGCCAAATATTTATCGTTCCTTCTTCTTTTTAACATAACCAGTTTGAAGTCATTTTCATGAAATAGATCCACTCCATTATCATCCTCCTTGTCAGCTCCATCCATATTGGCCCAAGATTCCTGGAGGAAATCAGTGATTTGCTTCTTATGGGCATCATCAATTTGAGTCTCAGGTACTATATCAACTATTTGAGTTGCATCTATGTATTCACTTTCTAAATTCTCCTCCTCTTCTTCAGATGATGGGCTTGTGACAAAGTTCACAACAACTGTAATATCAGCAATAGCACTTTGAAGTGCTTTCAAAGTTTCCCCCACAATAAAGTTTTTGGCTACATGAGTGTTGATATCTGGTTCTTTATGTGTTTCTTCCCTGGTTGTATTATTTACCTCCTCCACTTCTACAACCTTCTTGCCTTTATTGCTAGTCTCAACTTTCTTGTATTTCTTTTCCACTTCAATTTTTTTGTGTTGAATTCCTTTTCTTTTACAAGAGTTATAGTTGTGTCCAATGCACGAACAGAATGTGCAGAATTTTGGAGCTTTTTCATACTCAATGTCCACGAAGAACGCAAATCTTACTCTTTCAACCAGGATTTTATCTATGAATTCCTTTGTTAGGTCTAAATCCACCAACACCCGAACAAAGTGTCCAAAAGGTCTCTCAAAAGCAGACTTATTGGATGCAGAATCTATGTAAATCGGTGTTCCTATACTACTAGCAATAGCAAATAGAATTCGAGGTCTCCAATACTCTTGGGATAGACCATGAATTCTAATCCATACTTGAGCAGATGTTTGTTTCAAGGTTGAAGGCACAAAATCCTTTGTCCAAGGAAATAATTTTAAGACACCCTACGGAATAGTCCAGGCACTCACAGATCTAACTCTTTGAACATCCTCTAGAGATGAGAAAGCAAACTCAAAGAATCCTTTTCCCAGAGACGTGATTCCCCATTTGCCTATTGTCGGCCACAGTTCCAACAACTTGTTTCTTAGGTTTGTTACCGTTAAAGGTGTAGCCCCTTTGGACAAAATCACTCTTCCTTGGAGGTGATGTTTACACGCCACCACACCATCCCATTGCGTTTCTACATATTGTATACGGAGAAATTAACCTGCCACCTAAATTATATCTGACATTTTTCAATTTTTTATTTTAAAAATATCTTAGTTTTTTAATTTTTAAAAAATTACATTTATAAAAAAAAAATTATTAGTGTAGGGTAAAAATCGAAATTTTCTGGTACGAAACAATGTGTTTATATCGAAAATTGTTTGAGTTTGAGAAATTTTCAGTTGCGATTTACCGAAATTTCTGGGACGATTTACCAGTTTTTAGAATATCGGAAACTTCCCATTAACTTGAAATTTTTAGTATGTTTGCAGATGAAATTTTGTATCTGTATGATCTAGAGCCGACAACATCTTCTATGACTCATGTGTAGATTATACGGAGTTCTTCACCCCATATACAATATGTTTTGTATTGAAATAATGCAGTTTTGATTGTTTTCCATCATTTATGAAGTTGATAACGTTTAATAATTATACGCTGTAATTGACATATTTTTAACTTCTGATCAGAAGTTTAGCATGGACACAATCTAATATATTAATATAAGAGTTCTTTTTATTTCTCAATTTAATAACTGTATATTGTTTATCGTCATTAAGATCCTTAGAGGCATAGATCCACATGTAAATGTGAACGTATATATTTGAGATATCATCCATAGACTGTTCATTTTAATGTTCATCTTTGAAATCTTTCTTTTATTGTTTTATATAATTGAAGTTAGATATTCGACTATACAATTTATAATAAATACAAATCAATGCTTAAAAGTTGGTGCACATTATTAGCCTGTATTTGTAACTATGAGAATGTTAGTCAATTGAAGAATGAATACAAACTTTATAAATGATAATTTGATAAATGTGTAATGTGAATCCAAACGGAATCCGTGCGATAGCACAGATTTCTTAGTAGTTGAACATTAAAAAGAAACAACTATTAAATATATACTACAATTACTAAAATATTTATATTATTAACTAATTTCAAATTATTAACTATATACTATAAGAATAATTAAATGCATTTATGTAACAAATGAAACATCCAGTTTAGTGGGAAGAACATTGAAGCCTATATGACAGGGGGATAATATGTATTAACCCTTCTTATTCTTATTATTATTATTATTATTATTATTATTATTATTATTATTATTATTATTATTATTATTATTGTTTTTTAAGATAATATCAATCAATTTATTTACAATAATTAAATATCGCACATATGAATTAAATGTCACATTCTTTTTATTTTGTATTTTTAATTTATTTCAAAATTATTCTTATCGTATTATTATTATTATTATTATTATTATTATTATTATTATTATTATTATTGTTGTTTTTTAAGATAATATCAATCAATTTATTTACAATAATTAAATATCGCACATATGAATTAAATGTCACATTCATTTTATTTTGTATTTTTAATTTATTTCAAAATTATTCTTATCGTCTTAGTTTCAACAATAATCTAAAACTATTTTTAGAATTCATTATAAACATGACTTCTCTTTATAACTATTTTTATCTTTTCAATTTCAATAAAATTAATGATCATATATGTTTATTACTATAACACCTTTTGAACCCATAGTTAATAGTGATCATATATAAATTAGAGAATAATATAAAATCACATGAATAAAGAAGTTGATTAATAAGTATTGTATCCTGCATTTTTAATCAATAATTAAAAATATTTATGGTAAAATATATATATTTCTATTAAAGAGAAACTCGCGGAAATTCTAAATATCACCATCAAAAGACAAAAGAAAAAAAATAGAAGAGGATGCTTTTTTAAAGATTTTTAAATTTATAACCATTATAATTTTAATAAATAATAATTTTAAAATATTTAAGATAAAAACATTTTAGAAATATACGAGAATAGTTTTCACGAACTTTTTAAAATCTTCCTGCGTATTGCGCGGGTCAACTTCTAGCTTGTTGTAAATTAAATTTAATCTCAAGTTTAATCGATAATATAGATGCCTCTATATTCTGTAGTTTATCTATTCTATCTTGTGAATCGTGTTCTCTTGCGAAGAGCGCTAGCGCATTAAACATCATCAAATACGTCAATGCACAATCCAATTTGATGTATGATTCTATTCATATTCAAAGTAAATATTACTTAATTTTTTTTTAATTTAAACTTATATACGTGTGCTTTTACAAGAGTTTCGAAGAAATTGAACGCAAGAAATTCTTCCTTCAAAATTCTGGGTAAAACATAGCTTCCCAAATAAAATAACATAAGCAACCTCTTCACAAACAAACAAGAAATAGTGACACTAGGACTCCATCGTAGTAAATATAGCTTATAGCTTTTTCTTAAGGAAAAGTAAGTATTACTTAAAGTTTATTTATTATAACTTTATTTTTTATGGAAAGAAATTTTCATTAACAAGAAGAAGAAGGGTCAATTACTTATAGTAGATAATAATACTTTAGTTGCATATGCACTTACGTCACCATGTATATAGCCTTTATTACGTTTGATGTAACAGTCAAAGTACTGAACAAACACAATACCACTTTTGCCTCTGATGACAACCTTAAATTATTACATACCATATTGACTACTACTTACAATGTTCCTATATATAAACACGTCTCTATGATCATAATCTTAAACACAGAAAAACCAAATACAACATCTCACAAACTTGTGCCCCAAACAATGTCAACAACAACACACATAGCAGTTATTCCAAGTCCTGGTTTCAGCCACTTAGTCCCAATAGTAGAATTCACCAAAAGATTAGTCACAAACCACCCTAATTTTCACATCACTTGCATCATTCCCTCACTTGGGTCACTACCAGATTCATCAAAATCATACCTTGACACAATTCCACCAAACATAAACTCAATCTTTCTCCCACCAATCAACAAACAAGACTTACCTCAAGGAGCATACCCTGCAGTTCTAATTCAACAAACTGTAACACTCTCTCTACCATCAATCCATCAAGCCTTAAAATCCTTGACTTCGAAAGCACCTTTAGTTGCTATAATTGCTGATGCTTTTGCAATCGAAGCACTGGATTTTGCGAAAGAGTTCAATTCTTTGTCTTTTCTTTACTTCCCTTGCTCGGCTTTTGTACTTTCACTTGTTTTACACTTTCCAAAACTTGATCAAGAGGTTTCATGTGAGTACAAAGATTTACAGGAGCCTCTAAAGTTACAAGGGTGTGTACCAATCAATGGTATTGATCTTCCAACACCAACTCAAAATAGGTCAAGTGAAGCATACAAAATGTTTCTTGAGCGTGCGAAACGTTTGTTTTCGGTCGATGGAGTCCTTTTTAATAGCTTCTTTGAATTGGAATCAAGTGTTATAAGAGCATTGGAACAAGAGGGTCATGGAAAAATCAGTTTTTTTCCTGTGGGACCTATTACACAAATAGGGTCATCTGATAGTAATGATGTTGATGATGAATTTGAGTGTTTGAAATGGTTGAAAAACCAACCACAAAATTCTGTTTTGTATGTTTCTTTTGGAAGTGGCGGAACACTGTCTCAAAAGCAAATCAATGAGCTGGCTTTTGGTTTGGAGTTGAGTGGCCAAAGATTCATTTGGGTTGTGAGAGCACCAAGTGATTCAGCTAATGCTGCTTATCTTGAAGCTACAAATGAAGATCCTTTGAAATTTCTACCACAAGGATTTCTGGAAAGAACCAAAGAAAAAGGTTTGATTTTGCCATTATGGGCACCTCAAGTTGAAATACTTAAGCAAAATTCAGTTGGTGGATTTTTGAGTCATTGTGGTTGGAATTCGATTTTGGAGAGTATACAAGAGGGGGTGCCAATAGTAGCTTGGCCTTTATTTGCGGAACAAGCAATGAATGCTGTTATGTTAAGTGATGGTCTAAAAGTGGCAGTGAGGTTGAAGTTTGAAGATGATGAGATTGTTGAAAAGGAAGAAATTGCAAAGGTGATTAAGTGTGTGATGGAAGGAGAAGAAGGGAAAGGAATGCGGGAAAGAATCAAGAAATTAAAAGATTCTGCTGTTAATGCACTGAAATCTGATGGTTCTTCGATACAGACATTATCTAAGTTGGCTAGGAAATTGGAAAGTTTTGGAGGGATATAGGAAAATAAATGTTGTTCTTATTTCATTTAAGTTGTTTTGATTATCTAGTTAGATGTATCTTGTTTCTTTCCTTAATGTTCTTTCTTTTTTGTGGTTCTTGTCTTTTAGAGAAGAATTAAAACAGGCTACTCATAATATACACATTGTTGAAAATTGGAATAGGGTTAACCTTGTTATACATGCTTCTATGCCTCTAGTATTCAAGGATCATAGCTTTGCAACCTCCACTTATCTAATTTAAATACTATATACATACCTTTGCCTTATCAAAGGTCAATTCACATGCTTTCTACAAATAAAAAAATTATGACTGCAAGTTCATCAGAGTTTTTTATTGTTCTTGTTTTCCTCTGCTAAGACTTTTTAATAACATAGTTTAGAAGGGCATTGTGTGTATATCTGTGTATATCTCCTCAACACAAAGGCCGGCTTATAAAGTTATAATGCATTAGTAAAGAAGACATAATTTTATATCTAAGGATGTCAATTTTAATAGACAAAGCTTTCTGTTTCTTCAATTATTCTCATAAATGCTATGTGCAATGCTTTAACCATCTCAGTCTGAGACTAGAACCTTACATAATGTACTTCAGGTTTGTCACTTTGTTTATTTAGTAATGTTAAGGTTTCTTTATCCATCATTTTACTTGAATTATTAGTAAATACCATATGTTTTGGATTAAATTGTATATGTATCTAGGTAGTGTTTCTACTGCATATCGTATTTGATCTAATTTGAAAAACTTTGAACCTAAATGAATTAATTGTATAAGACATGAGTACATTTAAGGTTGTGTTTTACATCAAGGATTATTTTGTAAAAGATCATAATTTAAGATATGAGGATGGAGAAATTTATGCATATAATGGTAATTATCCGGATTATTGGTCTTATTTTATAGCATATGAGTTAATAAGGGGATTGATTCATTCATGTTCTCTCATTACAAAATCCAAAATAAAAATAAAGACCATTGAAATATGAGTCTATTTTATATAGTCAAGATTCTTATGCTATAAAAAAATATTATAAGACTTGAGTCAAAGTTGGCTAGCTTATCAAATAAGCATAAATAGAATAAAAAAACACACATAAATAACCTCTCCAATTTCCAAATCAACAACCCTCAAAACACTTTCAATGGCAAAAACAATTCACATAGCACTAGTGACAATCCCAGCTTTTAGCCACCAAGCTTCCATCATAGAATTCTCCAAAACTCTCATTCATCACCATAATCACTTCCACATAACCATCATCTTCCCAACAATCAATTCACCTCTCCCAGCAACACTCACTTTACTCAAATCTCTCCCATCATCCATCACCTACACTTTCCTCCCTCCAATCCTCAAACAAAACCTCCCTCAACATCTCTCCCCAGCAGTCCAAATCCAACTTGCCGTTTCACAATCCATGCCATCTTTCCACACAACAATCTCTTCACTCTCTTCATCAACAAAACCACTTGTTGCTTTAGTTTCCGATCCTTTCGCCAACGAATCGCTTCTAGTAGCTAAAGAATTCAACCTTTTATCTTATATTTACTTCCCTCCTTCTGCTATGACTCTCTCACTTTTCATCCATTTTCCAAAACTTCATCAAGAAATTTCATCTGAGTTTAGAGATTACACTGAAACTATTCAACTTCCAGGTTGTGTACCTATTCATGGAATTGATTTACCTGAACATTTTCAAGATCGATCTAGTCTCGCCTATGAACTCATTCTCCAACGTTGCCAAAGATTCAATCTTGCTGATGGGTTTTTGGTTAACAGTTTCATGAAAATGGAGGAAAAAACAATGGAAGCCTTAGAACAAGAACATCATAAAGATTCTGTTTTTCTTGTGGGGCCCATTACTCAAAATGGGTCAAATAATGATTCAGGTTCAGATTCAGATTTAGAATGTTTCAAGTGGTTGAAGAAACAAAGTACTAATTCTGTTTTGTATGTTTCATTTGGAAGTGGTGGAACACTTTCTCAAGAACAAGTTAATGAACTAGCTTTTGGGTTAGAGTTAAGTGGTGAAAGTTTTTTATGGGTTTTAAGAGCACCTAGTGATTCACCAAATGAAGCTTATCTTGGTGCTAAAAATGATGATGACCCTTTAAGCTTTTTACCAAAAGGGTTTTTAGAGAGAACTAAGGAACAAGGTTTGGTTCTACCTAATTGGGCTCCACAGACTCAAATTTTGAGTCATGGTTCAGTTGGTGGGTTTTTGACTCATTGTGGTTGGAATTCAGTGCTTGAGAGTATTGTGTGGGGTGTGCCTATGATTGTTTGGCCTTTGTTTGCTGAGCAAAAAATGAATGCTGTTTTGTTGTGTGATCAAGTTAAAGTTGCAATGAGATTAAAGTTTAGGGAGGATGGGTTGGTTGGAAGAGATGAAATTGCTAAGGTGGTTCAAGGGTTGATGTTGGATGGTAGAGAAAATGGGATTAGGGAAAGGATTGAAGAGTTAAAAGATGCTGCTATTGATGCTTTGAAAAAAGATGGGTCTTCCACTAAGGCAATTTTCCAATTTGGTGATAGATTGGAAAGACTTGTAAGAGATATTTAGTATGTTTAGCGATAATAATTGATTTTAAATAAATTGATTTAAGTTAAACGTGAATAAATTAAAGTAATTTATGTTCTTTTTGTCTTGAAATAAATATATTTATCTGATAAATAATTTTTTATAGATTTTTAAATATATTTATTAGTGATCCTAGAAAGACATTTTTAATTTAAAAAAGGGGAGGTGAACTAATATATGTAGGTGAACTTAGATCCAGGATCTTGGTGATTTTTTTTTTCCGATTAAGGGTAGAGTAGTACCTGTAAACACTCTCACATCTAAATTACGAAGGTCTTAAGTGAGCGATTTTAGATTTAAAATAATGTATATTTGAGATAGATATGCAAATTATCTTTTAGGGTTAAATAAGTTTTTTGTTCTTCTAAATACAGCGGTTTTCAACTTTATTCCCTCTAAACATTTTCTTCAAAGAATGGTCCTCCTAAAAATTTTAATTTTAACTTTTAGTCCCTCTTGCAATTTAGCGACGGTTTTTACAAAGTAGCGACGATTTTAGCGGCGGTTTTAGCGACGGTTTTTTTATTAGCGACGGAATTAAATACCATTTTAGCTACGATTTTGCCATGAGGGACCAAAAGTTAAAATTAAAATTTTTAAGAGGACCATTCTTTGAAGAAAATATTTAGAGGGACTAAAGTTGAAAACCGTTATATTTAGAGGGAGCAAAAACATATTTAACCCTATCTTTTATAGCTCTATATTCTCCAAAGGCCTAAAACGTTATGTTTGCTATTGTTTTACGGAAGGACAAGTGTCATAAGGCTCATAGAAATACGATATGACGGTCTACCCACCATTGATTAGGAAATGTCTATTTTTTTTTTTTTTTGGTAAAGGGAAATGTTTATCTTTGGTTCTACTTCATCTATCTCAAAATAAAAGTCATTTAAGGTTGTTATATACGGATTAAGAAAATTAATAATTGAGTCAATAAAGGTAATATTTTTACAAAATTACCCGTAATTATTATTGGTTGTTTTATATTGTCATGACTTAAAAAAAGTGTAAATAAGGGGTAAAATTGGTAAAAGTTAAATAAAATTGCATTGAAAAAGTAAAGAGACAATTATTTTGAGACAACTTTTTAAGGCTAGAAAGACGCTTATTTTGGAACAAAGGGATTAAGGGAGTATGATATTAGAATCTTCTTTGTGGATAACTGCTCCGGAGGAGTGATGTCATCAATGTGACGTCAGTAACCATTGATTGTCACTAGGGGAGATTGCTCCATGGTTCTTACTTTCCCTGAGTTATTCATTGGTGTAACTCTTTTAAAGACATTATAAGGTCCATTTATTAGATTTGGTGACATTTTTTAAAGGCTCTTAGTTAGGTGCCTTAAAGTGATGGATCAAAGTGAATTGGACCTTGGCTGACCAAAATAGTGATACAAAAGTTTAGGTTGACAAACTCGGGTCGTGACTTGTTATAATGTCCTTAATAGAAATCGGTCACTCCGGAACTATAAGCAAATTGGTATCTCTTCTTATTGTATTTGGTCCTTTTGCAAGTATGAAAATGTCTTTATCCCTATGTATTTTTGGATGGACGGTAGAAAGAACCAGACTTTTTAACAAGTGATCCTTTATACGAACAAATCTTGTAACGTAATGCCTTGTATTCTTTTTAAGACATAGGGACAATCTCTCCTTGTTTCCTTGTTATCCTTTTAACAATTAGGTGTCCTTGTGTGCTATATATCTCTTGACTCTTGGAATCCTCTCTTCCCCCACATAGATAATAGGCCTAAAGTGGAGAAATTTTAGTTTAAGGAGTGGGGTGCATTTAATTTATTCATAAAAAAGAGGTATGATGATTAATGCATGTGGAATCGATATGTGATAATTTATGGCATGAAAATGTTGTTATATGGTTACACCATATGGCTATTGGTTATAAGTACCTTACTGTCTTTGAGTTTATGAGGTCGTGTTTAATGAGTTGATCTCTCAGACTTCCTAGTCTAAAAGTCTTTTATAAAAAAAGAGTTATGATCTTTTATTATCATTTCTCTTTCTTTTTTTCTCCGGAACATTAGAGCTTTGTGTGTTATTAATTACAGGGTAGTTCATAGGAAATTTATGTGGCCTTCTTTCACTTTCTCATTGTTTATTTTTTTCTACTCACGGACCTTAGAAATTTCTTAAGATACTACCATTACCACACTTCATTTTAGAATCTCTTACTTGTTCATTTTGTTCTCGCTTTTTTTACTTGATTGTTTCCTTTATGTGAAACTTTGTTGAATGATGGTGTGATGCCCTTCTATGGTAATGGTGCTTGTTAATTAGGGTGTGATGCATCGCTATGGTGGTCATGCTTCTTGGAATCACATACTCTCCCACCCCACCCCACCTTCTGACTAGTTCTTTTAATTTTACAGAACTTGCTAATATGGTTCAAGTGTTGTTGTGTTAGGCATAAGTAAATTAGTGTCATATTGCATCGCATTTTAATTCCTTTTAATGGATAGGTTGGCATGCTTGAGGACCTTTGACTTCCTCTTGGTGGTCCTATTGAGACTCCTAAGATACAATATTTGAGGAATCTAATGGACCTTGTGTATCTTGGCTCTCGATCGATTACTTATATCTAGTTCACTACAATTTCTTCAAAAAAATTAATCCAATCTACCTATTAAAGATAAAAGTAATCCAAGTCATCTATTAACATCCATAAATTATATTTAAAAATTTAAGTTAATTTTTTCAAATAATTTATCATATTTTTTAATTTTTACAAAAACTATTTTTAATTTAAAAATTTCTCTAAAATAATTTTTTATTGCATTTTATTTAACTCTAAAAGTTTTTCTCTAAAGTCTAAAATTATATATATATATATATATATATATTAGAGTAGGCAATTCGGTCTACAGAGGTTTATAATCTTAATATGACACATGTTTTTTAATAGGCTTTCAAGTCAAGACAAGCTTTTAAAAAGGTCATGCCAGTTCAATAAAAAAACTTAAATTTACCAAAGCCAGACTCGGGCCTTAAATATTTATCGTTGGTCAGGATCAGACATTTTAAGGTTTGGTATAGTCTGACCTCTCCCCGTCCCTACTCACGCTCTCCCCTCTCCATCATTTTAAAGCCTAAAACCTCTGAGTAACAATACTTACATGATCTTGTGTGAATTGGTAAAAAATTGAAATCAACTTTTCTGAATTCCCTTATATTATATAATATATATTTAAATTAATAATTCTAAACAACAACCAGTATAACTAAAAGACAATGAACATGATTGATCTTTGTTAACATAGTTGGGCCATTGCTGCCTACCTCTGCGACTATATAGAAGCTATAGTTCCCTTAATTTTTGTCTAATTATTAGGGTTCATTAGGGTTAAAGTGTTACAAGCGATAGATATAATATAAGGGTCCATTTTACAATAATACTCCTGAAGTCCCCCGCACCCTAGTTACCTACCCAAAACAAACAGTTGGCCCTAAGAATCGTTTGAAGTTTCTACATAATATCATTGTTCTTAGTGTTAATAAATTCACTTCAATGTTATGCTAAGTGTGTTGTTTGAAGCAGATTTATTCACTAGTTACCTGATTGGAGCTGACTCCCCTCTCAAAGTTTCACATCTTAAGTTTGCAGTGTTGGTGCACAAGGTTGAAGATGAAGATGAATATGGAAGAAGAGAGAGAAGAGAGAAAAATGTAAAAAACACTCAATGGTGAAAATTCAGTTGTGAAAATCAATTACACCAAGGTGTTTAGATACACCAATGAAACATGCCACGTAGGCAAAGCTAAAATAAAGCTAAATTGCCACGTAGGCCTAACAAACCTTTACTAAAACTCAGAAGCTAACAACAACTTATGACTAATGCAGAGCTTCTGACTAACAACCTTAGAAGCTTCTGACTATAATAACAATTTCTGAATATAAATTACTTCTAACACCATCCCTTAATTCATATTCAGCTAATTAAGCTCTACAACACCAATAACATCCCATAAGTGGATAAAATGTTCAGTCTTTGTAGCTTTAGTCAGAACATCTATAAGTTGCTTCTGAGTGCTACAGTGCACAACTTATAGCACTCCATTCTGAACTTGATTCCTCAAAAATGATACTTCGTGTCAATGTGCTTGCTCCTTCCATGCAACACTGGATTCTTGGCAAGGCTTATAGCTTATTTGTTGTCAATCATCAACCTTACAGGCTTTCTCACCTTAATCTTTAGATCCTACAATAAGTTCATAAGCCAAATAGCTTGACAGGCAGACAAAGTACATATAATGTACTCAAGTTGACAAGGAAATCACATGTTACTTCTTGGAGCACTAAGAAATGAGACTTCCCAGATACTTGAAAAAATATCCAGAAGTACTTCTTATGTCAACTCTGTCTCCACACCAATCAGAGTCTGAATAGCATATCAGCTTTGAGTCAAATTTAACACCAAAAGGGATTAAAACTTCATAACTCAGAGGACCCTTAATATACCTCAATATCCTGACAACAACTTGGTAATATGACCACTTTGCCTTGTTTATAAACCTACTCACCATTCAAATTGCATAGCAAATATCAGGTCTGGTGTTACAGAGATATCTCAATCAGCCAACCAACTATTTTAAAGTTGTAACATCTACATCATCACCCTTAGCATCATAATCCATATTGTGATTTGTCTTAGTAGGTGCGATTGTAGTCTTACAATTTGTTAGCTCAAATCTCTACAGAAGTTCAAGCTCATACTTCAGCTGATGCAAAATTATACCCTTCTCATAGTACATAATCTCCAACCCTAGAAAATATACCATATTTCTCAGATCTGTCATCTCAAACTCATTCATCAGAACCTTCTTGAACTTGACTATCTCATTTGAACAACTCCCTGTTAGTAATATGTCACAAACATAGAGACACACCTGAATCATATTGCTTTCAGAGGTATGTTGAACATAACGTCATACTCCATCTCACACATTTTGAATCCTCGAATCTTGAAAAATGAATCAATTTTTAGATTCCAAGCTTTAAGAGCTTGTTTCAGTCCATACAATGCTTTGTGTAACCCATACACCATCCTTTCCTTGTTCTTCTTCATAAATTCAGGAGGTTCTAACACGTATACCTCTTCTTGTAATGGGTTTTCCAGAAATGAAGATTTCACATCCAGATGCATCATAGGCCAATTCATATTTGCACATATACCAATCACCAATCTAATTATTTTATGTATAGCTTACAGGCGCAAATACTTCAAAGTATTCTAAACCATATTTCAGTAGAAATCCGATAGCTACTAACCTTGCTTTGTGTTTTCCAATTGATCCATATGACTTTAGCTTTATCTTGAAAACCCATCTGACATTGATGGCTTTCTTCTCCTTTGGAAGCGCACACTACTACAAAACGTATAAACAACAACGCCATGGTCACCACGGTTCTTCCCTATACCGTGGTGACATCTCTAAACTAAGGCGCTCCCATATTATTTTTGTTTTTTTGATTTAAAATTAATTGTATATAATAGCAGTTGAAGATCCAAACATGGTGAAATAGTCAATCTTTCATGGGTCGAACCTCAGCGCCGTCATATATATTTCCATTAATATTAAAGCGTGCCTTTTATTTTTTTTTTATTTTTAAATAAAAAACTTAAGGGTTATGACCATGGTTGGTTTGTTCAAACATGGTGATATATCTTGTTTTTCATTTAATATTTTTAATTGTAAATTAAACTCTGGCGCTTCTTTATGAAATTTCAGTATGAAAGTAATATATCATTACAGTTTTTATTTTGGGCCGTGGTGGTATCTTTATAATATTATACACTCCTAGTTAGCTTGTCTTTTCAGTATCCTTTTTTCCATTGAAAAAAGAAACTAGATGAAACAATACACGATTTCAACCCCAAACACTAATGTTCAATACTATGAAACAATACGCGATTTCAACCAAAACACCATCGTTCACCCTAGCTCGTCTCTTCAGTATCCATTCTTCACTGTGTATTTATCATTTTCGTCATTATCGTCAAGTTTGACCAGACCATTACGATCGTGACATCAAGAAAGAAGTGTACACCAACCAAGTTGTCATCGTCGAGAAGGAAGACAACAACAACACCGTCGTTGTTATAAGGAAGGAAGACAACACCAACACCAACACCAACACCAACATAATTTACTTAGTCATCACGTTTAGGGTACATAAATATTTTCCCCATGCATCTACAGTAAACTTCATTTTCCATTGTTGTGGTTGTTATTGTTTATGTTGTGGTTGTTGTTTATGTTCTTGTTGTTCTTGTTGTTCATGTTGTTGTTGTTTTTGAATGTAGATGTCGACCTTGTCGAGTTCTTCATCAGATACTCAAACAAATGAGTGTTGTGCGAATGAAACTCAAACAAATGATACTCAATAAAAAAGATCACAAAGAGGTGTCACAAGGATGCCCCAATTCACATCAGTCCAAAACTCATCAGGTCAAAAAACTCCGATCGAATTTGATTTGTTCTACACAGTAGTTGTTTGTGAACATTACTATACTTTTAAGAGTTATGTTGCGTTCCTTGGATGGAGCAAAGTAAGTATATTGATAGATGATTGGAAACAAGTGGATGAGAAATTCAAAGAAAGCATATGGACAGACGTTAAGGTATTACATACTATAATTTTCATATATTAGATATCATTACCTATAATTTCTAATACATTGATTTAAATGTAGTTAAATTTTATTTTACCGATGATCCAAAGTTGAAAAAAAAGTGGATCTCTTATGCCAGTACTCGTTGGAGGGGACTTAAGTCACAACTCACATCTGACTACGTTAGGAAGCCTAAGAGCAGTCTTGATCTTCCATGGAATAGATATAGTTTTATATCGAAGAAGCAATGGAAGAAGTTTGCAAAGATACGTCATTCAATATATTTTTCAAGGTTAGTACTAGTCTTATTTAACCGATAATGTTATGTTAATGAGTTAATAATAATCAATATATTTTTCACTATGTTAATAACATCTTAAAAGTGAAGTAAGAATACGTAACCAGGCAAAGAACATGTACCCCATAGATTGTCTCGTGGGGGTTATAGGAAACTTGAGAAAAGAATCATTCTTGAAAAAAAAACCACAAATAGGAGACGATCGCATCCCATCCCCACCGTCAAGAAATGAGAAATGGAAGAGGGCTCGATTAAGACCAAATGGAGAGTACACCTTTGAGGCGGCAAGAGTAGTTGCCGAGAAAATTGTAAGTATGATTTATTTTTCTTATGTTATTTGTTATTTAAATGTGTTGGAAACAATATATGTAAGTTTCTCATGTTATGTAGGATGAGTTGGTTGAGGCGACTCATGAAGGCGCATTTGTTCCAAAAGCATGACATGACATATTAGTAGAAGCAATCAGAAAATATGAGCATGGTGGGCGTGTCCGTGGTGTGGGGGAAGGTGTCGGCTTGAGGTTATTCTTTAGGTCTCAAAAAAAAGTACCGAAAGCTCGGAGTTGAATGCATAAAACAAAAGATTGAAAATTTTGAGAAGCAATTATAAGAACAAAGGAAGATGTTATACGAGGAGAGGGATAAAGGGAGAAAGATATGGAAAGGTTTCAAGAGTTATATTCGGTATGTGCTTTACTTGAGATTTACTTGGAAAAACACCGACAACACACGCCAAATTGAATGCTATCTGGTTAGCATTCCTAACCCCCTGTTCCACCCCAAAATTTGCCCTCTTTATTTGAGCTATAAGTTATGGATGGCGTTTATTTCGTCAGTTGAAAATTGAAGAAAAATAATAAAGAGTTCTCATGGTTTCAAGAAAATACGATGCAAAATTTGGTTTATACGGTGGAAATATAAAAATTTGCAAGTCTCGTCTAGAAGGTGGTATGAGCGTGATTCTCGCGTGGACAGGATTGTTTCGATATTCTCTACATCTTTCATGTTCAAGCCGAAAGCTAATTCATAAAGGAAAGTGGTGGGAATTGATTATTTCTGGAATTTTGGGTTCACCACACTGCAGTTTCTCGAATATTCAGAAATTCATATCTCCTGATCAGATTATTGTTCTAAAGCGAGACCTATGTCCAAAGTTCCGTCTCGAGGTCTACTCTATTTTGTTTGTTGGGTTCGACAATGTATTCTATGAAGAAGGTTCTCGAATTTGCAAATTACATGAGTTTTTATAGTGAAAACGGTGCTGAACCGCAGGTTTTTGGACACTAAAAAATTCATATCTCACAATCCGCTCGCCCGACATGGCTCCTTTTTTAACTGTAGCTTTGCATCATTATTCACGACATTTCACATGTTCGGGCCGTCGATCATATCTTCACCAAAAATCCCAGAAAAATTACAAGAGCGCCTTGGGTTTTCAGCAAAAATTGTGTTTTCAGGTGTGTCGCGGCGAGTTTGAAAATTCATAACTTCGATTTTTATCGTATGAGGCCCATTCCAGCGGCATTCTCTTATTCATATTTTGAGTCGAAGATTGAGTTTTATCGTGTTCTTTGAGCGGTACTCATGAAATTCTGTTGTCGCCTCAGATGAACCGACGTTTCTCGTCATTCAAACGCGCATAAGTTTTTGGAATTTCCGACTCACTATATATATTCCATTTTACTACTATTTTCATTCATTTATGAACTTTCACTCTCTCTCCTCACAAACTCCTCTCTCAATTTTCTCTCAATTCTCCCAAATAAAAAACCCCAAAAATTATCAAAATCTTCATCTATCTCAAGAACAACATTCATCAATAATCAAAGCACAAGAATCAAGATCTCTTCTATTCTCCGATCATCGAAGTCTCACGATCCTCTTTTCCCCATGGTGTAGCGCGCCTCCCTCCATCTCTTTGCATGGATTCTCTTTTTGTGTTCGCGTTCAAGTTCGTTTGATTTCGTCGACACGTTAATTCTTCAATCCTTAATTGTTGAGTACGCATGTTGTTGTGATTAGTTGATGATGATGATGTTGATTGTTGTTGAATTCGATTAATATGCTTGATTCTTGAAAATCAATTAGGTAATGATAATGTTGTTGTTGCTATGTTGATTGTTAGAGAAATTGCTTGGTGAAAATGTGTATGTCAAGTGTTTGTTCAAATGCTTGTGTGAACTCACAAAGTGACATAATTCTTGTTTTTGCTCTAACTTCTTAACCGTAAATTGTTTTAACTTAAAAGATTAATGAAAACCGATTATCTTCATCGTTCCGAAGCTCTCATGGCGAACGGTTTTTCAATTCTGACAATTTTCACCCAATTTTTCTGCTACTGTAGCAGTTTCGGATTTTGACTTTTCGAGTGAAACATGACCGAGTCGACCGCATTTTTGAAACCGTTTGCGTGTGTATAGGTTCCGATAATTTTGTTAACTCATTCCGGGCAATTTCTAGTGATGTGTCATTGTTAAATCTTCACTTTTGCAACATGTACATGTCATGACTTTTTGCTTGTTATTGTGTTATTTTGTCCTTGATTCACTAAGTTTAAGCTTATGCTAACTCCAAGTTTTCTTGGCTTGTTTGTCTACTAACTTGTGATAGCACTATTAACTTGTAGTTTGTTCTCTAACTCTAAAGCTAACTTTTACTTTTACTCTCATACTAACAACTTGACACTAACATAGCTTATTGAATTTGGTTATTGTTGTTGATGTTAGGCTTCAAATTTGCTTGCTAATATTTGAACATGAGTTTTGTTGACATTTGTTGATTCTTGAGTTGCAATATGACATGAACATGAACTTTGTTGATATTTCTTGGTGCTTGAATTTTGTGGAACCATATCTGTTATACCCCAAAATTTGCCCGCATTATTTTTCAAGAAAACTCCAATCTGAAAATTAAAAGTCTCATATAATCATGGATTTTTATTTCAACAAAGATCCTGATATATGAAATACTTAGTTTTTAGAATTTTTCTTATACAGTAATTTGGCTTGCAGTTGAATTTATTCTTACGCAAACGCCAAATGCTGTTTATTACTTCACACATGCTATTTATTTATTTACAGATAAATAGTACTGACACAATTGGTACAGAGTTAAATCTTTTTGCAGGCGCAGAATCAGGAAACTCAGACTGTACTGGTAACAAGTAGATTATTATTATCTTTTGTTTCCCACTAATTTTTGTACTATATTCCATTATTTTCAAAAATCTTTTCAAATCTCTTTTTCAAAAATCAAATCCTAACTTTATTCTCCACATCTCTCTTTTTCCCAACACTTTCATACACTTTCTTTCAAATCTTACTTCCACTCAAATTTTCCTTTTGTACGGAATCACATCATTCCCCAACGTCTCTATCCTCCTTTCCATTCTATAAATACCTCCCATTTTCTTCCATAAAATCTCACATCAAATTCTAATTCATCTCTCAAATTTCCACTTCATAATCCATCCTTTCTTCTTCCCCGACAAAATGGCGAAGCGGTGGGAAACGTGTTTTCTTATGGTCATCACCATTGCTACGGTGATCATGTCTCTCTTCTGTCTACATAGCCCGGAACACTGTGGACCTGGGATGCTTATGCTCCCAATCATCTACATGTTACTATTTGTAGCATGGGTTATCAATCGTCATTTTTAAGATTTGCCGTATTTCTTAAATGTACCGTTTATTCGTCGTACTGTTCAATATAGTATGTAATATTTGTACTGTCAGTATTAAATATTGTACTATTTGTCATAATATTGCTTAATTACTCAGATAATATTTTATGTATTTTCTGCCAGTCAAATATGCATTTTTCTGTGCATTAAATGATTTTCAGGGTTATTATCGGTAATTTTGCCCGCATACAGTAAATATTAGTTATTTATTATGTCTGTGTTTTTTAACAAGTCATGTAAATAAACTTTCATTTTTCACATAAAACAAAAGCAAAAACAACAAAAAAGAAAATTAACTTTGACTGTTGATTTTTCACTCTAACTGCTACGTCAATACCTGAACAGTCAGTTGACAGCCAAACTGCTGGCAGTACAATTCTCAGTGTTTTGTACCATCAATCAAATCAATCTTTCACAATTCAAAATTCCAAGATTTTTGTTCTAGAAGTCTTCTGAATATCACGCGATTAGCAGAGACTCAACACTGCACAAAAATCAGGTACGCTTAACTGTCTCCTACATAAACAGTCCCTGACTAGGGTTTTCTTGTTTTTACAGGAGAAACAAGCTTTTGAGACCTCAAATGGATTTCATGCACATCCATATATCTCAAAGTACCATCATACAAATTTTCAAACTTCAATTCACTCAGACGCACCGTCAGCAGCTCAAACAGTCAACAGACGACCCGTTTGACCAAAAAAGTCAACAGACAGTCAAAAATGAAATTTTTTGTCAAAATCCATATTTTGTCAAAGTATTCATCATTTGATCATTGGATGATCATAATTCATCAAGGACAGATCAAAAATCAACAAAACCCTAAGATTCAAAATTAGGGTTTTTACCTGAAAAGTCAACTCAACTTTGACTGGTCATAACTCTCTCATCCTTCATCCAAAAAATTCAAACCAAAGCTCATTTTGAAGGAAATTCAATTATCTTTCAAATGCAAATGATCCCATGGTCATTGCATTCACCATTTGAAAAATATGACCAAAGACATTACAGGTCATTTTCAAAGTCAACAAAAAGACACTTTTTTCAAAAGGACACACAAGGATCATCAAAAATCATTTTGACATGAGACCAAAGGCATTGGTTAGAGGACTCTTCGAGGTTTCCAAAAAGTGCAAGATCTCCTTCATATGACAAAAATTGAGGGATTTACACCTTGTTGAAGTTGGCTAAATTTTGGAAAATGCATAAAACCAACATTGCTCAAAAATGCATTTTTTCCAAATGGGGCCAAGTTTTCATGGTTCAAACATGTATGCCATGTTATTATGGGCCTCCCACGACCAAGACAAGGCCCATACCATTTTTATTCATTTTTTGCTTGATTTTATCTTATTTTAAGATTAAATTAAAAGGAAAAAGTGAATGGATAATGGTTAGCTTACAATCTAAGCATGACTCACCCAAGGAATCTTCATTTTTCTGCAGAGAATTGAAGAGCAAGGCAAGTGCATTGAAGAGAAGGAGACTTGGTCAATAATTCAAAGCTTTTTAATATAAAAAAATCAAGAATTCCACAAAGGCAACTAGATGCTTCTTAGCTTCAATTCTAAGCACTTCAATGCTTATAAATAGGCTAGCATACTTTAGTAACACAGAGAGGACGAATTCAGTAGAATTCATAAGCACATAGCACTCTTGTAACAACTTGTAATTTTCAAAGAAACTTGAAATTCGAATTTTAAGTTTCAGTCAATTTCAATACAAAATAAACATTCAAACATCATCTCTGAGCTTCACTGAAACAATTCCAATCATTTCCAAGTCTTAAACCTCATTGAATCGAGCTATATAGGCCACGGTTTGTTCAAACTAAAACCAACTTATATCTCATAACACACGCATATTTAACAAGATGTAGATGCATAATTGTGTTTGGTTTGAAGCTCTGGTCGTTTCTGGAGCTTCAATTGGATTTTAATGGTTGTTTATAGCATATACCATTTTAGGGTTTTCTTAGCTCAAAATTAGGGTTCTTAATTAGGGCCAAAATTAAAGCAAATTAAGGGCATGGTTACATTCAGTGGAACAAGACGAGTTGAATGGTACCATCGCGCCTGATTTCTATGCCTGTTTACCCCTATTCGTTATTTTGCAGAATTAGGGTTCATCAATTATAGTGCTTTTGCATAAAAGCGCTGTTGAAAGTGGCGTCTGGAGGTTGAAGATGATGCGTGTCCTCCTCCTATTGGCTGGCACGCGCGCGCAGTTTTTTTTAAATTTCCCACTAATCAAGTGTTTTGCAGGTACACTGAGTGCCATGCGCCTCAAAATCTGAACCATCTGATCCACTATCCATCCAATCCAACGCGCCAGATCATGCAGCTGCATCATGTTCCTTCATTCAATTTCCACATCTGATCAGTATCCTTTTATTTTTTATTTCTATTTTAATTTCTTTGCAAAATTAATTAAAAATAGTTTTAAAAATCCAAAAAATACACAAAAAATATTTTTAGACTTCTAAAATAATGTTTTATTTTCTGAAATAAAAATATTTTATTTTTCTTCATAATTTCAATATTTTGCATAATTAATTAGTATATATTTATATATTTGCTTCTTAATTATTCTAACCAATCAAAAAATCATAAAAAAAATTGTTCTTAATGTTAAATATTGTTTATATATTATAAACTAATTTTGTACATATTTTGAATAATTTTCTCTTTAAGTTTTAATTATTTGTATAATTATTTGCATAATTATGTTTTAATTAGCTTAATCAATTTCAAATCAAATTTCAAAAATTCCAAAAAAATTAGTTTTGTTTTGAAATTAATTAACAAATATTTTGTACATATTTTAAACTTAATTTCTAGGTTTAAATCTATTTTCATCTTTTTTTCATTTTGATTTAATTAATCATACATTAATTATAATTAAAATAAATCATAAAAAATCCAAAAACATGCCTTTTATTTTTCTTGCAATTTCAATTCCTAGATAAATGTATAGGATGTCAAAATCATGTAAATAGGCTAGTTTACATTTCCTGCACAATCGATGTAATAGCGTAGATTTACTTTCCGCACTTTACATTTCCGCATTTTAATTTCTAGCAAATATAAACTGCGTGTATGTCAAAGATAAAATTGAACCGTTAGATCACTAACTTCAAAGATAAAATATCTGAATACAAACACAATCACACTTGCACCTCTTAAGGTAATCCCTTCTCATTCTTTTCAAAATCAAAGTCAAAATTCTACTGTTTCGAGTACAAAATCGAACCTTTTGTTGTATCCGGTGAAAGGATAGATTTTTAAAGGAAATAAGGATAAAGACCTTACAACTCAGGGTAGACCTCCTAGTTTGCTTGCTCAAATCAAAACAAACAAAATTCTCATACACTGTTGTTTTTCAAAACAAAACTTTCCAAAAAGACAATACTTTGTATACATCCAAACACGGATCATTACAAAGTTAACGTTCTTTTCAAAGCATCTTTCGAAAGATAAACAAGCATTTTGTATACATCCGCACACGGATCATTACAAAATTCAATTTACAAAGGTATTTGAAACCACATATGAGCATTCTAAAGCAATTGAAAAGTAATCGAAAAACAAGTGAGCTAAGCAAACTTAAGAGCCCATGGATAACCATGGATACAAAGGGTGCTAACACCTTCCCTTTGTATAACCTACCCCCTTACCCAGAATTTCTTAAAGGTCCTTTTTCTGTTTCTTTTATAAACCTTTCCTTAATTGGATAAAATAAAAGGTCGGTGGCGACTCTGTGAATTTTCAAAAATGCGAAAGCATTAAGCGATAAAAAAGAGTCAGTTCACGTATCTCTCCCGAACAGAGGTATGGCCCGAATAAAAACGGAGGTCCACAATATCCATGTTACTTGTTAATCCTTACATCCATTTGTTGAGTTACTTTGATAATGAAAATTGGTGCATAAATTTGACATAAAACTTGGTGCATGAACTTGATATAATATTGAGAATTTGGTGTTGGTGCTACTTGAAAATCATGTTTCATGCTAAGTTCAATTTGCCAATTGTGTGCCATGTTGTGCTATATGCCAAGAATCTTTTGCCTGGAGTTTAAGTGTGATTTTAGTGCGTTTTGGGGTTGTTTTAGTAGCATTATAGTGCAGCATTTATGGCTTGGCATGTGTGTTGCATTTTACAACTTTTAACTCATGAAAACATAGTATTTTGTTGCAATTTTGTCTTAAATTTTGTGGTATTGCTTGTTGTTTGCTTCTAAGTGGTAATGTGACATTCTCATGTGCTAATGGATGCTATTTGATTGCTGGAAATTTTCTGTCATGTGTGGATAATTCGTTTCAACTGCATTTTCCAAGCGCACACGTAGTGTCGGCTTTGCTAAAATTGTCATAACTTTCAATCTGCTTTGAGTTTTTGCGAATGTGAGTAATGTTTCTCAAGTAGAATAATATTTTCGGAGCTGTTTGTGAGGTTTATTTTTGGTTTTGGCTGAATTTTTTTACCGTTTTTGCTACTGTCCCGATCTCGAAAATCGTGCTTCCGAGCCGATTTAATAATTTCCAACTGCATATTTGAGTTCTTTGGCACGTTTCTAGCTTATCATAAAATTTTGACTTCATTCCGACAAGTTTAGTTTTTTACCGTGTTTACCCGGTTTCGCCGTTTCACTGTACCATTTGACTTGTAAATATTTGCTTTGGTTTCCATAATACTTATGTACATATTTGGTTAACATTTGAGTGCTATTCCATATTGCTATCTTGGTTTTATTCGTTTTATGTTTAAAAAGTGTATTAAATGTCAAATTCCCGCTTAAAACCCGTATATTTTGTTTCTACTTGTGTTTTGTCCGCTTGCGGATGTTTGTTGCCTGTTACGATACGATTTATGCTTGTTTCCTTATGTACGTAGTTGCTTCCCCGTGTGGGTGTTGGTTTCCTCTTACCGCATTTTCATTTCTTATTTCGTTATCAATTTTCGGTGTGATTTGTAATGCACCAACGCAATTCCGATTGCGGTTTTTGTTATCTCTAACTTGTGTGCTAGTATGCAAGGCTTTGAAGGCATCTTCAGATTGGGGCTTATTCACTCGTGTTTCGCTTTACTTGCGGGACACGATATTATCTCTTCTCGATTCGTGTTCTCGACCATGAGACGCGCTTGTTGCTTCTATACTTGCTTTGTCTGGATTGCTTGTTTCCTTTGCAGGTTACGATGCATTTGTGCTCGATGCACATGTCGGCGCGTGATTTATTTTCACCGTGCCGATTCTTGTTTGACTACACGTTTAATTGTTGTGCTGATTGTTTGCCTGTTGCTTTTGCTAGCTCGCTCGCGAGATCTCTGGTTTTCTTTCTTACATTTTTGCAGCCATTTACGGATCATAATCCATTTGGTATTGATCTCATTTCATTTTACTTTCTTCCGCATTTTATTCGCTTCATTCATCATCTTTTTCCATGAGAAGTAGGACTTAGGCATGCATTGCATCTGGAAATCCTCCGAGGCATGTGCCAGAGGTTCTGATTTTGTCGGTGTGTTTACGTTTGTGCTTGCAGAAAGTCCTAACAAAGGAAATTGTAAGTCCTCGAGAAGGCAAGCGGAAAGGGTTCGCAATCAACCCCCGCAACGTTCAGTTCCCATGTCGTCCTTATGCTCGCTTTTTGTAAGCTCAGAGCTCTAGATAAGTCCCTAAGATCATCGAGTCGAAGCCCTAAAACGGGTAAAGTGAAGCGGGTCCATGCCATCGGATCCTCACATTTCTTAGCTCACGTCGTCTGACGTTGATGCTTGATGTACGCGCGCATCGATTTGCCTCTACTACTAGGCCCGCGCCTGTAGATGTGTGTGCACGTGTCGAGCTTGTTTGTTTGTTACTTTGTTTGCTTTTGCTTATCCCCCATAGGTAGCAAGCTTTCCTCCCTTAGCTTAGGTTTTCCTCATGCATTCATTAAAACACAAACCAAACTCTTTGATTTTCTTTTCTTAAGAGCACGTTATTTCTGCTTCATTCCCAGCTTAAGTCTCCAAAGGTCGAGCAGCGGAGTGTGAATGTAATTGTTCACCTAAAAAACACCAAACAAACAAAAATTAGTTAGCCGAGCTACGGTACCTCTGATTCATCAAAACGGATACGTAGGCAGCGGGATAGGGCCCATGCAAGTACAACTCTTTCTTTTCCCTTCATTTTGCATGCATGTTAGTTCAGTTGTAGGCGTAGATTCTTTTACACACCCATAGATTAGCTAACAAGCGTAGATCCCGTCGAGTACGACGGACGTGAGGGGTGCTAGCACCTTCCCCTTGCGTAACCGACTACCTCACCCTCTTCTCTAGTCGTGAGACCTTGTTCTTATTCTTGTTAGGTTTTCTGATATTCCTTTCCCTCGATGGGATAAATATATTAGTGGTGAATCTTTTTATTTTTTCGCGGTAGAGACACCCCCACTCTTCTATCCCATAGAATTGAGTCGACTGGAAAATGTTATGGGTTTACTGGTTATCACCCTAATCTGGTGTCTCGACAATTTGGCCTCAGCCAAATGTTACCAAAGAGTCTTTACACCTGTGCTAATGATATTTTCTGGCCGGGAAGAACCCTTTCCTATCAAAATCACGTGGATTGTTTAAAGTTCCATAATAAACAATTTTTGGAACTCCCAAAATTCACTTTCCAAAAGTCTTACCCGACGATTGAAGAATTCGAACAATGGTGGTGGCGTTACTACCAGCAATTGAATGCTACCACTTTTATTGACAAGTTGACCACTGCCTTCACTGTCTTGGAGGATCGACTTTACATAAGTAAGCCTTCTCGACTTCAACCCTCCTTTTTTCTTTATTAAGAATACACCCTTAATTTAACTTTTTGTTTTTCGCAAGTCTCGCTGGTGATGACCAAATCGGCGAAGTTGAGCAAAAACCAATCAAACAGGTGACTTTTATCTCGATTCATGATAATACTTTTACGCCTCTTTTTTCTAATTTGACTTTCTTCTTAGGGTCGAAAAACATCACAGTGGCTCAAGCCTACTAGCATCACCAAAAAACCTAAGACAACTACTGTAAGGAAGATAAGTTTTCCTGTTCTTATTTTCTTTTCTGTCGAACTATCATCCTTATCTGATGATATTTAAATTGTCACTCAGCTAATTATAAGTGACGATTCTTAAGAAACCAATTCACCAAACAATTATGAAGGCAGGATTTTTTCTCGACCTCCTGCTCTGACTCCACCCAAGAAAAAGAATAAAATTACCAAGAAACCTCCAACTGCCAAACAATCCTCAGCGAGCGGTCCAACTAAACCACCTTCTCCAAAAACTCTGGTCAAGGTAACCTCTTCGTAATTTTGTGTTATTTTCAACTTCTTCTTTTTTCCTTGCCTAAGCTTGATATAATATCTACAGAAACCCAAACAGATAATCCTGGATGCACTTCCCAAAGATGCTAATGCACCTTCTGAGGTCGATTCAGAAGATACCGGCGTCAATAGTCCTCATAGAACTGAAGCCTTTGGAAGTGCCGCAGATTCGACCACCACAACTTTTCCTGTACATGCTAAAGAAGCCATTGTGATTCCTCAACCAACAACTAAAAATATGTCTGAGACTATTCAGCCTAACCCTTTGGCCGGTGAATAACCCATTTCTCCACCATCCAAAGAAGAAACCAACCTTCAACCAACTGTCGATAAGGCTACTTCTTCGCCTAAAATTGGGTCCTCTGAAGCACATCCTCAGGCGAATGTGGGAGTCATTATGCAAGATGACAATTCTAACAGCTCCCTTAATCAATATGAGATTTTAGTCTTGAAGAAAACTAATCCCTCTGAAGCTCTACTGCGACTGTAGAAACTTCAAGAATCGTTTATCACTGTGACGACTTCTGATTATGTCGACGTCCCTAAAACCGACATTGAGGCTCCCATAATTTCTTTGATCTGTCAACTTAAGGATCACATTTTTGAACCTGATTTCCTTCTAGTCCTCGAGGAATCAGAGAATCTTGGCGGGGAAATACGAAAGATGTTCACCGTAATTGTTAGAGCAAATCTTCTTGACTCAACTACTCGCTATTTCTTTGAATTTGAAGCTTACTTCGACCACATCTGGTGAGACCTGGTTCTCAGAAAAGCACTGATCTCCAATTTAAGAACAAAGTCCTTGAAATGCATAGGGAATGAGATTTTAGTGCTCTTTCAGCCAAAAAGGTCGAACAGCTTCAAGAAAAAATTCAAGAAAGCTCTGAAAAATGCCAAGCAATCGACGCCAAGTTTTATGATTATCAGACACAAATTGTCGAGCTTAACAAGAAGATCGCTGAGCTTGAAAAGGAGAAAGCTACGCTCGATCAATATGAAACCCTCCCTACAAAAGAAATCATCGACCAAGAAGCTCTTTAGGGTGTTGACCATGGCAAAAAGGCCCTTAAACTCAAGGAAAATATCTAGGCGCTGAAATTAGGGTTGGTTCATCTTGATTCTAAACTTGCCTTTGAAAAGACTAGGATGACAGATTTTAAGGATAGGTTTCCTACTCTAGTTTCTATGTAGAATTTAGAAATTTCCTTTTTTTGCAATGGACTTTTTATTACAAATTCTTGTATTCTCCTGGAAACTTTTAGCCATATTTTAATATATTTCGCCTTTACGTTTTTGTTATTTGAATTTCCTGATGTATAGGTTTATACCTTTTTAAGTAATTTCCATTTATTCAATCTCATAAGCATTATTTGTAAATACTTGTATTATTTGAAATGACCCTTCCAATTAGGTGACCGTTTACCTAATGACTTATTCTTTTGATCCATAGGTAAAATTACCTTCCAGATGTAGTCATTAACTACAAATTCCTTTGCTTTCGCCAATCTTTGCTTTTGCCTAATCAACATATCCAATGCTGCCAATCTTTCTTCGTCTAAATCCACTAATTCGCCTAGCATCATTTTCCAATAATGCTCTGATCGAATTTCTTCATGTCTCTAGATTCTGGTTGACCGCAAATAAACTTCGACTGGCAAAACGACATCATGTCCTAAAGTTAGTCGAAAAGGTGTAGCATTTGTGGCTTCTTTTGGGGATGTTCTACGTACCCATAGAACCTTGTCGAGGGTTTGATGCCAATTTTTTGTCTTCTTCTCTACATGCTTTTTTATCACATTTATTATTACTTTATTAGCTACTCCAACCTGACCATTAGCTTGAGAATTATATGGTGTCGAAGTTAGTAACTTAAACCGTGTCTCATTTACAAATTCCCTCATTTTTTGTCCAGTAAACACTGATCCTTGATCAGTTGTAATTGTTTTAGGTACCCCATATCTATAGATGATATATTTTTGTATGAAACTAACTACAACTTCTTGATCAACATTAACTAAAGGAATTGCTTATATCCATTTTGTGAAATAATCAATTCCAACCAAGATGTATCTTTGCGGTTTAGACGAAGAAGGTTTAATTTCCCTTATTAGGTAAGAGCCCATCCCCGAAAGGCTACGGTTTAACTATAGCATGCAATTCGCTAGCTGGGACATGTTGAATGCCTGGATGTTTTTGACATTCTTGGAAACCTTTAGCAAATCCAGTACAATGTTTTAACATTGTGGGCCAATATACCCCTTGTTGAAACGACAACTATTTCATCTTATGACCTAATTAATGGGCCCCACAAGATCCATTATGGACTTCTAATACTGCCAAATATGCTTCACTGTAACTAAGACATTTTAACAACACACCTTCAAAAGTCTTTTTGAATAACTCGTTTGCTAATTTCACATAGCTCAAAGCTTTATATTTAATCTAATGATCAGTTGTTCCGACTGGATTTTCTAAGAATCAGAGAAATGGTTTTTGCCAGTCTGATTCAGACATATTGTCTATGAAAAAAACTTTGGCATGATCTACTCTTTCGAGTTCTAATACTTCGCCTTCCCCCCAAGTTTTAAGTTTTTCCATTGACAAATTATCAGAGGGTAAAGACATGAAATCTTCTTTTGCTCTAACTTCCACTAATTTTGCTAACCTTTCTTTTGAATCTTTATATCCTGATGAGATATGGGCCAACTCATTCGCCTCTTAATTTTCTATTCGAGGAATATGCGATACATCGACAGATTCGAAATTTTCTAAGAGCCTATTCACCAAAGCATAATACATAATCAAATTTTCTATAATACATTTATATTCTTTAGTAACTTTCTCTATTACCAATTCAAAGTCACCTCTGATTTCGACTCTGGTTGCCCCCAAATCTATCAAAGCCCTTAGGCCACAATTAATGCATCATATTCGGATTCGTTGTTGGATCAAGCACCGTGAATTTTATATTTAAACTTAGTTGGAATCCCTTCGGAAGATATAATTAAAATTCCAACCCCCGTGCCGTTTTTATGGCAAGAGCCATTGAAGTAGAGTTTCCAAGATCGTATTCCAACCATGTTTTGAGATAATTCGACCAATGCATGATCGACTATGAAATCTGCAACAATCTGACCTTTCATTGCTTTTAGAGGGACATACGTTAGTGAATATTCAGTTAAAGCCAAAGCCCATTTGCCAATTCGACTATGCAGAATTGGTTTGGACAACATATGCTTGACGATATCATAATGAGACGATACATACACATCAACTGGATTTATATATTTCTTTACTTTGGTACGAAAAATACAAACATAAACATAGTTTTTCAATATCACTTTATCTAGTTTCTGCGTCTACTAAGATTCGACTGAGGTAATATATGGCTCTTTCGACGCCATTTTCATCCTCTTGGGCTAACATATTTCCTATTGTCAAATCAGAGGTTGCTATGTACAACTTCATACATTTATTCCTACTGGGTGGCAACAATATAAGAGGCTTCGTTAAGTATTCTTTAATTTGGTCGAAAGCCTGTTAGTGCTTATCGTTCCATTTGAATTCTCCATTATTCTTGAGTCGCAGTAATGGTGAGAACACCTTCGTCTTGCCACTTAAATTTGATATGAACCTCCTTAAGAAGTTGATTTTTCCCAACAAGGATTGAAATTGTTTCTTTGTTGATGGTGCTTTAAGCTCTAGAATGGCTTTAGTCTTGTTTTGGTTTATTTCAATGCCCTTCTTATGCACAACAAATCCCAGGAAGTCACTTGCATGACACCAAAATCACATTTTAAAGGATTCATTTTAAACCATACTTCCTCATTCTTTCAAAAGATTGTCGAAGATGGCCTAGATGACCATTTCCTGAGGAAGATTTCACAACAATATCATCAATATATATTTGCATGAAATTTTCAATAAAGTCATGAAACATTGAATTCATATCCCTTTAATATGTACCATGTAACGCCCGAAAAAATGATTATTTGCTTAATTTAGTCATTTGTGAGATTTATTGAAATTTTCGCGTTTTGGGACGATTTAGTCGGTATTAGTTCGGGATAGCGGATCGATATTTAATCGAGAATTTTAATATTTTTAGTATTAGAAATATTAATAAGTAAATATTTAGTGTTTTGGGAATATTCCGAGTAATTAACATTAGACCGGAAAATATGAGCTATTGAGTAAATAAAGGACTTTAATAAAACAATTAACTGGGTTGAGTGTTGTGTTGCACATGTGACTGATTTTGGCCCAGTTTAGAGATAATGAGGTATGCCTTAGTTTTTAGAATATTCAGTATCATAACACCAAGTTGAGAGAGAAGAGCAAATAGCAGAGGAGGAAAATAGGAGAAACCAGTGCGCATGATAAACTTTCATAGCAGAGGGATTTTTGGGGATTTTCGATCGGGACGAATTAGAGCAACATTCGATCCAAAGGTAAGGGTGGGGTTCTTGCTCTATAAACGGGGACATGCTAGATTGTTTGTGGGTTTGGGGAATTTTATTGTCTCCATGTTGATCGATTAATTGTTCTGATGTGTGTGATATTACTAAATTACTGTTTCTAAAATTACATGAAAAACTATGTTAATGTGTATGAATGTTGTTGATTTTGTATTGTTTGTATTATGGGAATGAGTTGAAATTGTAATCGATGATGATGAATTTGTATATTCTGTATTGTGAATTGATTAAGTGATGTTGCGATGATAAATTTTTTGGAATTGGAAAATTGTTGTGTTGATTGAAACTGATACCGGAGTAATGAAAACTGAGTCTGGAAAGAAAAGAAAATTTTGAAGAGAAGAGGGCCACACAAGAGGGACGGGCGTCCCTTAATTTTAAGAAAGTGGGAAGACCCCACTTAAAAGTGGGGCGGGTGGCCCTAAGGGGAAGAGGCGGGCGCCCTTATGTTGTGAAGGAGTCCCACATTGGGACGGTTAGCCTAGGTGGGGACGGGTGACCACTAATTCTTGTGTACCACTTGTTAAGTGCCTCTCTCACATTTGTTAGTATAATCTAGTACCCTATATAATTAAATTGCAGGATTAAGGAATAAGGTATCACAGAGGTAATTAAGCAATGGGAATGTAGAAACAGTAGTAAGATGGATTAGCAGAGGAACATAATTATAGTATTTAGTAGATAGCGTTAGTATTTAATAGATATTCTTAGTATTTAACAGAACAATTTCTTGTAGCAGTAGCAGAGTAATAATTTGTTAGCGTATTAGTGACAGAAAGTGTAATCAATAACAGATCCGAAAATTAATTAACCGAGTAGTATAATTTAGGTGAGTTCGGAATTGATTCAGTATCTGTAAATTGGCGATGTTTTGGCGATGTTGTGATGTAATGTATATATTGTAATATTGCGAATTTTGTGATGTTGCAGGAAATTAATGTGACGAGTAATTATCAATAATTATTGATATATTTTGGCAATGTAGGCGAATGCCTTTGCGACGTTATTATGTGATGGTTTTGATTTGTTGAATTTCATCAGTATCTCATGAATTTCATGTTTTAGCGACGACCTTGATTTAGCAACTGCGACGTAGGCTTATGCCTGTTGGATGCCTCTATTTATTGGCAATTGGCGATGGGGGCTGAAGCCCTGCGTACCACATGCATGATGCATTTGTCGTGTCTCATTCATTTGTTTTGTTGTGACGTGGGTGTGATTATGCGATTTTGAAATTGAATTGTTCGTGATTGAAATTGAGACTTGAGATATATATGATAACTCGAACTGTAATATACTTTTTATCATGACTTCATTTATATGGGTTGATGTCTCAGCCTTTGATTATTTTCGCCGTTGCCTTTATATTGGTAACGTGCAGGTGATGCTAGTGAGTGAAGATTTAGCCGCCGTGAGTCGAGTCGGTTGTCGCTCTGATACGTAGCACTTGGGGGGACAAAACGATTGTTTTATTTATTATTTTGTTTGCTGAATTTTTAAATGAATTATGTTTTGATTTGTAACTTAAAGTTACTTTGCAAGGATGCTACAATGTTATTTGACTTTATGAAGTTTGGTGATTCTACTGCGAGTTGAAATAGTTATTTTAATAATTTGGTTTTTGAGGACTAATTAAATTGTTCTTTTATATTTATGTGCTATGTATCCATGTGAAGATAAGTAAGCCGTAAAGGATTTTAAATGACGAAGCATGTGATATCCCAATGTGTATTGTTTTCTTGAATTTTATACTCTGATTTTCCGTATAAATTATCGGGTAGATTTGGGGTGTTACATTAGTGGTATCAGAGCCTGGTTGGTCCGTCCGACCAAGTGTAGTGTCGTAGTTGCTTAGCAATCGAGTATTGTTAATTGGTTTTAACCATTATTTGTGATGTAGATATAAGTTGAGATGGCTGGAAGAAATGACGTTATGATTGCTACTGCATTGGAGGCTATGGCGCAGGCTTTGGGAAATTAACCGAATGTCGGTGAGAATGATAGATCTCGAAGTTTGGCTACCTTCCAGAGAGAGAATCCGTCTGTCTTCAAGGGTACCTATAATCCTGATGGTGCGATGACTTGGTTGAAGGAGATCGAAAGGATCTTCCGAGTGAAGGATTGCACTCCCGGACAGAAGGTTCGATGTGGTACTCACATGCTAGCGATGGAAGACGACGACTGGTGGTTAGAGACTCGTCAGAGATTGGAGGTCGCTGGTGAGGAAGTGACTTAGGCGGTGTTTCGTAGGGAGTTCCTGAGGAAGTACTTTCCTGAGGATGTTCGTGGCAAGAAAGAGATCGAGTTCCTTGAGCTGAAACAAGGAAGCATGTTAGTCACTGCTTATGCTGTGAAATTTGGCGAGCAAGCTAAGTTTTATCAGCACTATGATGGACCAACTGGAGAGTTCTCAAAGTGTGTCAAATTTGAGAACGGGTTGCACCCATAGATCAAGAAGGCTATTAGCTATCAGAAGATTCGGGTATTTGTTGATTTGGTGGATAGTTATCGGATCTATAAGGAGGACAACACTGCTCACTATAAGATGATCAGCGAGAAGCGGGGCAAGAACAACCAGAATCGTGGCAAGCCGTATGATGCTCCAGCTGGTAAAGGTAAACAGAAAGTTGCACAGGGTCAGAGGGTGAAGTCAAGACTCTCCATCTATTGTGTTTTGATGAAGATAAAGTGAAAATCAAATGATCATGTCAAAAAGTATGGAAAAAAGCTTCAAGTGCATTTTATCTATTCAAATGATTCAAGACTCATCATATTGAAAGCTAGCATTAAAGAATTCAGGAATTATATTTTGAAGACTAGAGTTGATCTTGATTTACTGAGGTATAAGCATGCATTTATATTGATAAATTTAGTGCTTAATTATTCTTCAAAAAATCACTTGAATGCATTGGTTATTTGTGTTTAAAATCACTTTCCAATATATTTTTTTTATCATGTTTGAACCATGTTAAATCACTTTTAAATATAATTTATTGACTATGATAAATCAATAGATGTTGCATTAGGTTGGTTCAAATAATTAGACAAATTATCATGCATAAAAATCTTTGATTCGAATGCATAAAATGAAAAATAAAATAAAAAACTTTTTTTTAAAATGCTGTCAGCACTTGTTAAGTCAGGTATGGTTAACAGACTTAACAAAACCTGATGCTGTTTGAAATTTGAATAATTATTTGAAATTCAAATTTGCCGCAAACTTGTAAGTCAGGTATTCGTCCTCCCCAAGCTACTTTGACCAATGCTATCTCTTTACCCCGCAGTTGCTTTAACTCTCGATCTTCAATCCTTATAGGCAATGCCTTAACCGCCAGGTTGTCTCTCACCTATACATCGTCCACTTGGATCACATGAGAAGGATCCGCAATGTATCTCCTCAACTGAGACACATGGAACACATCGTGCAAATTCGCAAGCGTCGGCGGTAAAGCAATACGATAAGCTACTTCTCCTATTCTCTCCGTAATCTGAAATGGACCAATAAAACGCGGTGTAAACTTCCTTGACTTCAGAGCTCAACCAACACCATTCATAGGAGTAACTCTCTGAAACACATGATCTCCCTCTCGAAACTCAAGTGTTCTCCTCCTCCTATCATGGTAGCTCTTCTAACGACTCCGAGAAGCTTTCATCTTCTCTTAAATCATCTAAATCTTTTCTGTAGTTTGTTGAACAATCTCCGGTCCAATCACAACACTCTCACCAGATTCATACCCGCATAATGGTGTCCTACACCTCCTACCATACCAAGCCTCAAACGAAGCCATACCAATACTTGAATGAAAATTATTGTTGTAAGTAAAATCAATCAAAGGTAGATAAATATCCCAAGCACCACATTTCTCTAACACACAAGCACGCAACAAATCTTCTAATGACTGAATCGTCCTCTCAGTCTGACCATCAGTCTGCGGATGATAAGCAGAACTCAATCCCAACTTAGTACCCAAATCCTTCTACAAACCTTCCCAGAACTTAGATATAAATCTTGGATCTCTATCGGACACTATACTCGAAGGAATACCATGTAGACTAACTATCTTCTCAATATACAATTGAGCTAACTTCTCCATCAGATAATCCATCCTCATTGGTATGAAGTGAGCATACTTTGTCAACTTGTCCATAATAACCCAAATAGCTTCATAGTTCTTAACTGTCTTCGGTAAACCAGAAACAAAATCCAAAGATATGATGTCCCATTTTCACTCAGGAATAGACAACGGTTGCACAAACTCGTATGACTTCTGATGCTCGACCTTTGACTTCTGGCAAGTCAAACAAAAATAAACAAACTCATCAATTTCCTTCTTCATTCCAGGCCACTAAAACAACGTTTTCAAATCGTGATACATCTTGGTAGCGCCAGGATGAGTACTCAATCCACTACAGTGTCCTTCTTCAATAATACTCTTCTTAAGCTCGACAACATCAGGAACACAAACTCGATCACCAAACGTCATTATACCATTCTCATCCATTTGGAAATCACCTCCCTTACCTTGGTTGATCAAATTCAATCGATCAACTAAACCTATATCATATTTCTGACCCACTCTAATCTCATCAAGGATACCATTAACATAGACATATGTAGGGACTTGCTACTCAAAGCATCAACAACGACGTTCACCTTATACGGATGGTAATTCAATCCAAAACCATAATCTTTAAGGAACTCTAACCACCTCCTTTGTGTCATATTAAGCTTGAAGGTTATGAAAACACTTAGAAAATGGGGGGTTTAAATAAGTGGTTTCTTTTTTTGGTTCACAACAGAAAAATGACACAGTATTTTTATCCTGGTTCGTTATAACTCAACTACTCCAGTCCACCCGCCAAGGTGATTTCGCCTCTCTCAATCGAGGACTTAATCCACTATAATCAAAAACTGATTACAACTGCACAACCAACTGTCGCGACTAACAACCTTGCACAAACAAACTTCTTGTGACTAACAACCTCTAAAGACCAAACTAGTCCTAGACCTCTGGAGAATTCTGACCCAACTGGTCTCTCAAGGAACTATTACAAGTTAACAATAATGTTTAAGATTTGCTTCTAGGAAGCTTTAATCACAACAGTGATATTTCACTAAGTGTTAAGTACATAAACTATGAACTCAGAATCAAGATAAAGTTCTTCAGCGTAAGAGTTCTTCGTTTGAATATGAGCAGGTGTTCTTGCTTTGTATTTCAGCTCTCTTGTGTTGTTGTATGTTCGTGCATGTGTGTTGTGTATATTGTTGTGCAAATGATCTTCTATTTATAGCGTTTATAAGATTTTGTCCGATGCTGGATAATAGGCTACCTTAGCCTTTCATGTCTGCGTGTTATCTTGGATAAACTTGCTTTCCACGCTTCTTGAGACTTGTAATTAAATCTGCTTTTAGCCGTTAATAATCATTATGTCTCCAACGTTAATCTTTCTTCTTGTTAGAGTATTTTATCTTTTTATTTCTTCAAGAAAACTTCTTTTCTAAGTTGTAGAGATAACGTCTATCAGAGTTATGCTTCAGCTGTTGGTGTTTAATGAAGCTTCTTCATTATAACTTCTTTAGACTTCAACGTGACTGTCTTTCAGCATTTGTATGTAGTCCAAGTTCTGATGACACTAGTTTTGTTTGATCTTCAGCATACGATTAGAATTTCTTCTGAAATAAGAGATACATAATTAGAGTATCATATTTACTTATACAAAATTTATTTAATTGTTATCATCAAAACATTAAGATAAGATTAGAACCAAACTATGTTCAAACTATCTCCCCCTTTTTGATGATGACAAAACATTAACGTTCTGATCATAAATTTTGTATGTAAAAGAAACACTCTCCCCCTGAGATGTATAATCTCCCCCTGAAATAAATACTTAGAGAGAAATGTAAAGGATAACTTCCCTGAGTATTTTTCTCTTCAGCTTTTTTCTTCAGAAGATTGATGGATATGGCTTTCATAAGCGCATCTTTTAGAAGTTCTAAAGTATATTCCTTTCTTTTAGATACCTTATAGAGTACTTGCTTTATAAGATCTTTCTTTCAGAATGAGTTCTTGTATTTCTTTAGAAGTTCTTTCTTTCAGAATTTATTATACCTGCAGTCTTTCAGAAAAAAACTTTTTGTACTTTGTTAGAAATGTTTGAGATTTTATTTATCCCAGTAACAGTTATGTTTTAATCAGATCAAAATTTCACTTTTCCCTTTTCTCCCCCTTTTTGTCATAATCAAAAAATGCAAAATAAAGCTTAATGCACAGATTGTGTAAAAATGTATGAGGTTTATAGCCAGGTAAACTATTATAAGTATTAAATTCAACTTTTATCGCAAACAGAAAACGGCAGACACGAAGATAATATTCATTAAAAAAATTACAAACACCAATATCTGAGATAGAAACTCCTAGTAGTCAATCTCATAATATCCACCGGTGAAGTGGAAGGCTTCGCAGAGTTTAGCAAACAGTACTTCATCTTTGTTTGGAAGTTATGTAGTGTAAAAAGTGTTCACAACACCTGTGGACTCGAACATAACGGACAGGATTCTACCATAAGGTATGTAGGAGTTTTGACCGAGTTTGAAAGCAATCAGATATTCTCTCGAATGTCCAAAAATAATGGCAGCAAGATTTATTGGCCGATTAGTTTCTAGCCGATGAATCAAGAACCTATCTCTAGAGTGTAAGATTTTGTGGAAATTTCCTCGAGGTATTAGGTTCGAGAGAATGAGACGAAAACAGACTTCTTTTGTTGGAGAAAGGTAGTATGGATTGTTGAATATACGACGTTCCAGTTTACTCAGATCATTTGAATGACAAAAGCATTGACATGATCAAAGGATGTTAGACATGCAACATTATGTTTAGAGGGACATCCAATTGCTTCAGCAATGGAGGCTTCAAAGATGGTGAATGGAATTCCATGGATGGAGGAAGTGATGCTCAGATTGTCATTACTGACAGAAGCATTTTTCCAGAACTCTGTTACTAGATTGATGAAAATAGGACCACGGAGAATGCCAATGTACGATCTCCAACCTTGTTGATAGAGACAGTTAATGTAATGATCAGTGTTTATGGCTAACCACAAAAATTGTTCTTTGAGAACAGCGAGGGCTGGTTGGGAAGCCATGAAGAAAATGATAAAGGTTCAGTTTGGTTTAGGGTAGAGATTTGACACTGATTAGGTTTAAATTTTTTTATGACACAAGAGCGGTTTTATATGAGTATGAGGAGAAGGAAATGAAAACGTATATCCAGAAGCAATCAATGTAGAGAATCGCATGCATTATGGAATGAAGAGAAAATATTTAGATAACCAAGGGATAATAGTCATGATTAATGAAATTAGGGATAATGTAGAGAAATTAATACAACAGTTACCAATGACTTCATACCTCATAAGCTTTGCACGCGCAACCTCGTAGAGAATGAACATGTGTTCAGATTCTCAGGTTGTCGTGAACTAGAAGTTTCATTTACTGAACCTCTGATTCATCTTAGAAAATAAACATCTGATCCGAGTAGGTCAGAGATTTCTAGATGATTTTAACTTCTAAGAAGTTATTAATCAAGTAATTCAATTTTAGGCAACCGAATATTCTAAAATCACATTAGATATTGGACATGACTTTATTCTGGACACAATTCCATACAAATGTTCTTTAGAATGAATTTGAATCTATCTTCAGAAAGAGGTTTTATGAAAATATCAGCCCACTGATGGTCTGTATCAATGAAATTTAAGCTTAATATCCCTTTCTGAATATAGTCCCAAATGAAGTGATGCTTAATTTCTATGTGTTTTGCTTTGGAATATACAATAGGATTTTTAGAAAGACATATAGCAGAAGTGTTATCACAGAAAATTGGAATCTTACGCTCATAGATGTGATAATCTTCTAACTGACTTTTCATCCAAAGCAACTGAGTGCTATAGCCTGCAGCAGCTACATACTATGCTTCAACAGTTGATAGTGCAATTGTGACTTGCTTTTTGCTATACCGAGAGATCAGATTGTTTCCTAGAAACTGACAGCTTCCAAATGTACTTTTACGTTCTATTCTGTCTCCAGCAAAATCAGCATCACAATAACCTACTAAGTTGAGCTCTTTGGATTTTCTGTAACACAGTCCAACGTTAGTAGTACCTTTCATATACCTCAGAATTCGCTTGACAGCAGTCAAGTGAGACTCTCTTGGATCTGATTGGAATCTTGCACATAAGCATACACTAAATAGAATATCTGGTCTAAATGCAGTAAGATAAATTAATGACCCAATCATACCTCTGTATATTTTTTGATCTACTTTCTTACTTACCTCATCTTTACCCAAAATGCAAGTAGGATGCATTTGGGTCTTTGCTTCTTAACTTTCTGATAGCTGGAATTTCTTCAGAAGTTCCTTGACATACTTAGTTTGGTATATGTAAGTTCCTTCAAAAGTTTGATTTATTTGAATTCCCAGAAAGAATTTAAGTTCACCCATCATGCTCATTTCAAATTCGGCTTGCATGGACTCAGCAAATTATCTTCCAAGAGAGATATTAGAAGTTCCAAAGATAATATCATCCACATATATTTGAAAAATTAAAATATCATTTTTAAATGTCTTATGAAATAGAGTTGTTTCAACCTTCCCTGTGGTAAAATCTTTATCTAAAAGGAATGAACTTAATCGTTCATACCAAGCTCGAGGAGCTTGTATTAGTCCATATAAAGATTTTTTAAGTTTAAAAACATGTTCTGGATATTTTGAATCTTCAAAGCCAGGGGGTTGTTGAACATACACTTCTTCTTCAATGTAGTCATTTAAAAATGTACTTGTTGTACCCTAAATTTTGCCCAACATTTTATCTGCATCATTTACATTTGTTATTCTTATTTTATCTCAAAAAAATATATGTAGCGTCTTATACGTTCATTTGCATCATTTGCATTCAAAAAATCAAAGAAAAATATACATGCATTCACTACATGCATTTTCATTCAATTTTATAGCTAATGTAATATTTTGTTCATCCACAATTTCTTTTTTTGATTTAAATTCTAATTCTAATTCAATTTAGACTTTAGATTGAATTTTATTAGAATTCAAGATCAATTATTATTACTTTTATTTTGTTGTTGTTTTGTTTTATTTTTAATAGGTGCAATTCAATAAAAGTGAAGTCCATCTGGTTCAAGAAAGATTTGGAAAGCCCATTATCAATTTGATTTCATGTTTGGTCCAAGTGTTTTTTGTGAAAGTCTAAATTGAAGCCTTTTTGAGTCAAGACTCATGAGATGAAATGGGACCACCATACTATCTTTCACGTTTTCTTTTGTTTCAAAATGCAGAGAAAAAACAAAAAAAAAGTGGAAAAGATATTTTTTCTTTGAAGTCACACATTTCTTCACTCTTGGCCAGCTCACACTAAAAAACAAAAACTCAACAAATTTCACAGCCTCAAGAATGCACTCACGCGTTTGCACCTCTCCACTACTCCACCACTCCACAAAATCTGCAAATTCCTCCTCCACTGCAACCAATTTGAATCCCTTCATTCTTATCCTAATTCACTCATGAAATCTCTCTAATACCCTCATTCCACTCCATCTATAATTAAGCTGCTCATTCACTAAGCAAGGGGGGGAAGAAGCAAAAACGAAAACAGAAACCTCTGCACATATTTTACACCCAACCTCTTCATTCACCAGAACAATCACTCACCATAGTAAACTCCCTCAATAAAACATAGCCGCAACCTCATCTCACAAATTCACAACCCACTCATACTCATACCAACTTGACCGAACCACCCACCGTGGAAACACAAACCAAAACACTGCTTCAGAAACTACCTCACCTCCATAATCACCACCACACTCAAAACTTGCAAACTTTCTCCATAAATCCTCACCACCCAGCACATACACATCACTGAATCATCACTCAAACCAACTCACCTTCAAAAGCCGCAACGACCAAACACACGCACACATAGAAACTCAGACGAAGAATAGAGCTGAATCCGAAGAACAAAAGGAGAGAGCAGAGAAATCGCAAACACAACAACACAATCCGGAAGCGAGTAGACGAAGCGAAGAAGCCGATTTGAAGAACATACCTGGTTTTTGTTCACGTTTTCTCGTTATTTTCTTTTGCGTATTTCATTGTCCACTGATTGTAAATCTGTAATCTTCACATCATATTGAATTGGGGTCTAGGGTTTCATTTGGGAAAAAGGGTTTCTTTGCTTTGAGTGTTGCTGTGATTTTTGTTGTTGTTGTTCATACGTGAAAGAGAGAAACCGAGTGAGAAACCAAAAACAAAACTGAGTGCGAGAGAGTTGAATCGAGAAAGAAAACCGAGTAAGAAATCTGAGATTGGGTTTCTCTGCGTTTTCGTTTTCTTTTTTTCGTGGAACAGAATGAACACGATGAGAGAGAGATTAGCTTTTTTATTTTGTTTTAATTAAGTTTTTATCAAAATTAAAAAGGGTAATTATTGGTAGAGGTTGCTAAACTAAGAGGCAAACGGCTGCACTTGTTAGGGGTTTTTTTTCATAAACATTTTCGTTTTGGGCCTTAACCTATGCAATCCAATCCGAAAAAAACTCCCAATGCTGGCCCAGTTCCGAAAATTTCTGGTGTACACCCCATCTGAGGTTCAATTCCTTTTTTTTAACTTAGTTATTCATTTCTAAAATAAAAAGATTATATTCTAGATGCATGTTTAGGTTTTTTTATTTTATTTATTTAAAAAAAAGAGACCAAAAGTATATATTATGTTTAATTAAATGTTTATTCTCTTTCTTTATAATATTCCAAAAGATCAAAAATATTTTCTTTCTTTAGATGTATGTTTAGGAATTCATTCAAATAAACCATCAATGCCATATCTTTTTCAAATTAATCTCATTTCTCACTCAAATAATTTCAATAAATTTTGGTCAATACCAAGTATCTTCTTCAAACTTCTCTTGTCACAATCAAAAACTTTAAAAAAGGTTTTAATAATCGAATTGAGTTTTGTCATTAATGGATGAAAAGAAGGGTTTGTACGTACTTGTACAAGTTGTTCTAAAGCATTTGGGCGATGGCCGTTAAGCCTTTGTTTGAATGCTTAGATTCCATTAAGGACTCTTTCAAACTCGATTCGCCTCTCTTACAAAAACTCTAAAAAACAATCTCAATTATTTGAATTATTCCTTTCCTCGCCCAAGTGCGAATCTTTTCATAACAAATCTTGGTCAATACCAAGTTCCTTTTTCAATCAAAACGCTTTCACAATCGAATTGAGTTGAGTCCTAATGGATGAAATTAGAAGGGTTTGTACGTACTTGTACAAGTTGTTCTAAAACATTTAGGCGATGGCCGTTAAGCCTTTGTTTGAATGTTTGTATCTCATTAAGGACTTCTCAAAACTCGAATCGTTTCAATCTCTTTTCATCACCCAAGAGGGGTTTGTACGTACTTGTACAAGTTGCTCTTTCAAGCATTTAGGCGATGGCCGTTAAGCTTTTGTTTGAATGCTTGTATCCTATTAAAAAACTTCATCAAACTCAATTTAGCAAATGCTCTTTCAAGTATTTTAGGCGATGGCCGTTAAGCCATTGTTTAAATGCTTGAATTCCACTTTTTTCATAAAAAAACAGTTTCAATTCAAACTCATCCTTTCTTTGCCCAAGTGCAAATCTCGCCCAAGTGCGAACCCCATTCAAAAACTCGTCTTCCCGCCCAAGTGCGATTAGACCCATAAAATCTACCAACAAATTTGTAGTTCCTTAGAACTACAATCGCTCTGATTCTTCCATTGAAGATACGTAGGCACAAGACACAATGTCTTGGCGAGCACAATAATAAAAAAAACCAAATCCCGTTTCTTTCTTGTCCATATAATAAGTAGAACGCAAGTAGATAATAAGCTAACTATAAATCACAAGAATAACTAAATGGGTCCCATCGAGTACGATGGAGGTAAGGGGTGCTAATACCTTCCCCTTGCTTAACCGACTCCCGAACCCAAATTTGGTTGCGAAGACCATCTTTGTCCATTTCATTTAATTTGTGGGTTTTATCAATATTTTCCCATTCCCATTGGAATAAATAAAATTTGGTGGCGACTCTGTTCGATACAATTTCGTGGCGATGATTTTTTGACCCGCGACAGTACTTTTAACATCCATTTGATATAAAGTGATGTTATATTGAGCAACATAAGCAATTAATAGTCTAATAGATTTTAACCTGGAGACTAGGGCAAAGGTTTAATTATAGTCAATACCTTCCTGTTGACTATATCCTTGTGCAACCAGTCTTGCTTTGTTTCTGACGACTTCACCTTGCTCATTTAGTTTGTTTCTGAACACCCACTTTATTCCAATGATATTGAATCCTTCAGGCCTTGGAACTAGATCCCATACATCATTTTTTGTAAATTGATTAAGTTCTTCTTGCATAGCAATAATCCAATCTGTATCTTGAAGAGCTTCATCAATTGAATTTGGCTCAATCATAGAGACTAATCCAAACAGTGAGTTTTCATTGTTCTTGAGAAATGATCTTGTTCTGATGGGGTCATATTTGTTTCCAAGAATGACATCTTCTGGATGATAAGTACTGAGTCTCGAAATTTTTTTGAGAGAGGGTTCTTCAGAATTTCTCACGTTCTCCATAGTTGTGATTGGAGGAACTTCTGAAGCATTTTCAGCTTCTGAATCTTCAGAGTTTGTGACCTGTACTTCCATATCTGCACAATTTTCAACTTGCTTTGGCTTTTATGGCCAAGCTTATCATCAAATATGATATTGATTGATTCTTCAACAATCAAGGTTTCTGTATTATATACTCTATAGCCTTTTGAGCGTTCAGAGTATCCCAGCAGAAAACACTTTTGTGCTTTAGAATCAAACTTGTTCAGATGTTCTTTAGTATTTAGAATATAGCAAGTACATCCAAATGGATGAAAATATGAAATGTTGGGTTTTCTATTCTTCCATAGTTCATAGGGAGTCTTTTCAAGAATAGGTCTTATGGAGATTCTATTTTGAATATAACATGTTGTGTTTATTGCTTCTGCCCAGAAATGTTTAGCCATATTAGATTCATTAATCATAGTCCTAGCCATTTCTTGTAATGTTCTGTTCTTATGTTCTACTACTCCATTTTGTTGAGGAGTTCTAGGACAGGAGAAATTACGAGAGATTCCATTATCTTTAAAGAATTTCTCAAAGAGATGATTCTCAAATTCTCCTCCATGATCACTTCTAACTTTTATAATCTTAAGTTCTTTTTCATTTTGAACTTGGTTACAGAAGTCAAATAACACAGTATGTGACTCATCTTTGTTTTTTAAGAATTTTACCCATGTCCATCTGCTGTAATCATCAACAATAACCAATCCGTACTTCTTGCCTCTGATTGATGCAGTTTTAACTGGACCAAATAAATCAATATGCAGAAGTTCTAATGGTCTAGAGGAGGAAACAACATTTTTAGATTTAAAAGAGGTTTTTTAAAACATTACTTTCTGACATGCTTCTCAAAGAGCATCTGAGTTAAACTTCAGGTTTGGGAGACCTCTTACCGAATTGAGTTTGTTGAGTTGAGATAATTTCCTCAAGCTAAAATGTCCCAATATTCTGTGCCAAACCCATTGCTCATCATTAACAGACAGAAGACACGTTACTTTCTGAGTTTTAAGTTCAGAAAGATCAATTTCATAAATGTTGTTCTTTCTCTTACCAGTAAAAAGGATTGATCCATCTTTCTGACTAACAGCCTTACAGGACTCTTGATTAAAGATTATGTCATAGCCATTGTCACTTAATTGACTTATAGACAACAGGTTATGAGTTAATCTTTCTACTAGTAAAACATTAGTTATCGAGGGAGAGTTACCGTTACCGATAGTTCCTGAACCAATAATCTTTCCTTTTTGGTTCCCTCCAAATCTAACATCTCAGCCAGATTTAAGTTCCAAGCTTTGGAACCTAGACTTTCTTCTCGACATGTGACGCGAGCATCCAGAGTCCAGGTACCATAACTGGTGTTTTAACTTATCTTCTAAGGACATATGCAACATAAATTATCTTCTCCTTAGGTACCCATATCTTTTTGGGTCCTTTGGTGTTAGTGTGCCTAAAGTTCTGTTTGAACTTAGGTCTAGCATGAGAAATATCATAATAGGATGTATATTTAATGTCATGAGTGTGTCCAAAATTAAATTGTGTGTGCAAGGGTTTATATGTGATTTCCATATCATCTATCGGTTTAGGTTGATATGGTTCCTTTCCCTTAGGTGTCTTGTAGCTAATTCCAGTTCTATTGTTTCTACTTACACCATAAATCATAGAAGCTATCTTGCTTCTGTTTATACTTTTAGCCAGAAATTTTTGAAAACCAATGTCATATTCTTTCAGAATATCTTTAGAACTTGAAGCACTATTTGTCTTAGAGATCTTTTGGATTTTCAATTCTTCTATTAGTTTCAGATTATTTTCTTTAAGATCTGAATTCTCTGCCTTAAGTTTCTATGTTTCAACAACAAGATTGTTTTTAAGTTTCTTGTATTTGATCCTTAATCTACTATGATTTTCCAGAAGTTCTAACAAACTTTTTGCAAGCTCATCTCTAGTAAGTTCAGAAAATACCTCATTAGTTTCTGATTCTGAGTTTGAGTCATCTTCTGTGGTGGCCTGAATGCTATGTTGGCGTGTTCATCTTCTGAGTTGGATTCTTCATCAGAAGATTCTGAATCATCCCACGTGGCCATCAGATTTTTCTTCTTTTTGAATCTTTTCTTTGGCCTTTCTCTTTGCAGTTTGGGACATATTCAGTCTTGAAATGTCCTGGTTCATTGCATTCATAGTATACAGTGCCTTTTCTGCTAGTCCTCTTGAAACTAGAGGATTCTCCTTTGTATTCTGGTCTTCTGAAGTTTCTAAACTTCCTTTGCTTATGCTTCTAGAGTTGGTTGACTCTTCTGGAGAGAAGAGATAGCTCATCTTCTTCTTCCGATCCGGATTCACTCGAGCATTCTTCTTCAGCCTGCAAAGCGTTAGTTTTAAATTTTTTAACATATTTAAGGGCGATAGTCTTACCTTTCTTTTGAGGCTCGTTTCCATCGAGTTCAATCTTATGACTTCTTAATGCACTGATGAGTTCTTCAAGGGATACGTCATCAAGATTCTTTGCGACTTTGAACGCGGTAACCATTGGTCCCCATCTTCTTGGTGGGCTTCTGATTATTTTCTTGACATGATCAGCTTTTGTATATCCTTTGTTTAGAACTCTCAAGCCAACAGTCAGAGTCTGAAATCTTGAGAACATGGCTTCAATGGACTCGTCATCCTCCATTTTGAAGTATGGATTAGGGCCAGAGCTTTTGTCTCTTTGACTTGAGCATTACTTTCATGAGTCATTTTGAGTGACTCAAACATATCGTGTGTCGTATCTCTATTTGTGATTTTCTCGTATTCTGCATGTGAGATAGCACTTAGCAAGATAGTTCTGGCTTTGTGATGACTTTTGAATTCTTTCTTTTGTTTATCAGTCATGTTTTTCCTATCTATCTTTTTACCTGCATCTTCAGGATGATTTTTGCCATCTACCACAATATCCCATAGGTCAGGATATTGTCCTAGAAATAAACTTTCTATTCTATCTTTCCAATATTCAAAAATTTCTCCATCAAACACAGGAGGTCTTGTATAACCATTGTTGTTTAATTCATTTGCAATAGTGTTTTCTTTTTGGATCTTTTTCTGACACGGTTAAGTGTTTGCACCCAGAACCAAGCGCTCTGATGCCAATTGAAGGTTATGAAAACACTTAGAAAAGGGGGGGTTTGAATAAGTGGTTTCGTTTTTAAGTTCACAACAGAAAAATGACACAGTATTTTTATCCTGGTTCGTTATAACTCAACTACTCCAGTCCAACCGCCAAGGTGATTTTTACTCTCTCAATCGAGGACTTAATCCACTATAATAAAAAAATCATTACAACTGCACAACCAATTGTCGTGACTAAAAACCTTGCACTAACCAACTGCTTGTGACTAACAACCTCTAAGACCAAACTAGTCCTAGACCTCTTGAGAATTCTGACCCAACTGGTCTCTCAAGGAACTATTACAAGTTAACAATAATGTTTAAGATTTGCTTCTAGAAAGCTTTAATCACAACAGTGATATTTCAGTAAGTGTTAAGTACAGAAACTATGAACTCAAAATAAAGATAAAGTTCTTCAGCCTAAGAGTTCTTCGTTTGAATATGAGCAAGTGTTCTTGCTTTGTATTTCAGCTCCCTTGTGTTGTTGTATGTTCGTGTATGTGTGTTATGTACATTGTTGTTCAAATGATCTTCTATTTATAGCATTTAGAAGATTTCGTCCGATGCTGGATAATAGGCTACCTTAGCCTTTCATGTTTGCGTGTTATCTTGGATAAACTTGCTTTCCACGCTTCTTGAGACTTGTAACTAAATCTGCTTTTAGCCGTTAATAATCATTATGCCTCCAACGTTAATCTTTCTTCTTGTCAGAGTATTTTATCTTTGTATTTCTTCAAGATAACTTCTTTTCTGACTTGTAGAAATAACGTCTATCAGAGTTATGCTTCAGCGGTTGGTGTTTAACGAAGCTTCTTCATTAGAACTTCTTTAGACTTCAGCGTGACTGTCTTTCAGCATTTGTATGTAGTCCAAGTTCTGATGGCACTAGTTTTGTTTGATCTTCAACATACGATTTGAACTTCTTCTGAAATAAGAGATACATAATTAGAGTATCATATTTACTTATACAAAATTTATTTAATTGTTATCATCAAAATATTAAGATAAGATTAGAACCAAACTATGTTCTAACAAAGCTCTTTCTGATCAAAGAGATACTTGAGATTATTGTGATCACTAAATACTTCAAATCTTGAACCATACAGATAATGTCTCCATAATTTCAACACAAGGACCACAACTGCGAACTCTAAATCATGAGTCGGAAAATTCCTTTCATGAACTCTAAGTTGTCTCGAAGCATAAGCTACTACTTGTCCTTTCTGCATCAACACACCTCCCAAACCCATCAACGAAGCGTCACAATACACAACAAACGGTTCCAAAGGATCCGGCAAAATAAAAATAGGAGCAGTTGTCAATCTTCTCTTAAGCTCTTGAAAATTAGCTTCACATTGCGAAGTCCAAATAAAAGCTTGACCTTTCTAGTCAAATGCGTCAATGCTCACACTTAGGAAATTTATTAAACAATTTCTTCTCTTTCAACACCGATAAAACAATCCTCAAATGCTTAGCGTGAACATCTTCACCCTTATAATAGATCAAAATATCATCGATAAACACAACCACAAACTTATCAAGATATTCATGAAAAAATCTATTCATATCCTCCATGAATACACCAGGTGCATTAGTCACACCGAAAGGCATAACAGAATACTCATAGTGTCCATACCTCGTTCTAGAAGCAGTTTTCTGAATATCTTCCACCTTCACACAATTCTGATGATACCCAGACCTCAAATCTATCTTACTGAACATACGTGCGCCCACCAACTGATCCATTGAATCATCAATCCTCGGAAGTGGATACTTGTTCTTAATTGCCACCTTGTTTAGCTGTCTATAATCAACACACAACCTCATAAACCCTTCCTTTTTCTTGACCAACAAAACAGGTGCACCCCACGGCAACACACTCAGACGGATAAACTTTTTCCTAAATAAATCCTCACGTTGACTCTTCAACCCTTTCAACTCAGAAGCTGACATCCGATATGGAGCCATCGAAACATGACTAGTTCCAGGAACTAAGTCGATCGCAAACTCCCCTTCACGTTCCAACGGTAAATCACTTACATCCTCAAGAAATACCTCTGCAAAATTGCGAACTATTGGAATTTCTTCATCTGTTCTCTTCTCATGAACATCCAAGGTTGCCATCAAAGCCAATAACACAACACCATATTGCTTAGACTCGTCCACTTTACATACCATCAAGTTGGCAAGACAACCTATCCCATCCAATACGATCCCGTCTACTATTAACAAGAGATTACGGGTGATCAGTTCCTCAATTTGTCAATAGGTAACCGACAACCATAATGGTAGCATAAACCATCGTTACCCAATTGCAATAGCATCCTCTATCTTATGCCCAAAGTTACATAAGCATAATTTCGCACGTAGAACAGCTTCTCCCCCACTTGTTTCAATCCCACCTTTGCAGACAACAGCTAGGAACACACCGAGTACCGACAGTGTTTGACACACATGTCGCACACCAAAGGGAATAAAATCATTAGTAACTTGGCCAATTGGCCGACCATGCTTTGATACCACTATTGTAACACCCTTCTAATCCCCCGTAGAATATAAAATTCAGAGTAAAACATGTAAAAAGGATGCTACAACTCCTTAATAAAAATTCGAAAACCATTTGCCATGCTTTTCCGAGGAACATAAATCAATATTATTCAACAAAACATGTGTAACACAGCGGAATAGAATTTCATAACTGGATAATGTAAAACATCAATTATCAGCACCAAAAATCACCATCTCAATTCAACTAAAATTATCCAAATAAATAAAACAAGAGTTTATTTAATAAATCTAAAACAAAGAACGTTCCCCAGTGTTACAAGACAAGAGCATGACTTTCATACCCCAAAATTTGCCCATACTATTTCTCCTATTCAAATTCAAATCAAGGTCTCAATTCAAAGATTGGTCACTCAATTGCTCATAAAGTCAACAGTCGACTAATTTGACCTAAAAGTCAACTGTGGTCAAAGTACAGTCAAAACTCCTGATTTTTTGTCAAGATCCTCATATTGAAGTATAATTCACCATTTGATCAAGAATTGATCACGGTTCATCAAGAAAAGATCAAAAATCAACAAATCAAAAGTTTCTAAATTAGGGTTTGTATAGGAGAAAGTCAACTGAACTTTGACCAGCCATAACTCCCACATGGAACATCAGAAATTTTCCATTCAAAGCTCATTTTGAAGTAAATTGAATTCTCTACAATTTTGTCTCTCACATGCCAAGTCTAAAAATGCTTTAGTTGAGAGATATGGATCAAAACATTATAGGTCCTTTTCAAAAGTCAACCAAACGTCATCTTTTTCAAAAGAGCACACAAGGAGCATGGAAAATTATTTTGGCATGAGACCAAAGACATTGGTTAGAGGACTCTTCAAGGTTTCTAAAAAGTTCAAGAGCTTGAAAAAAAGTTGAAGTATGAGGAAATGGCAAGGTGCACAAGTTCACTTATTTTCAAGGGCATGTATGAAGAGAAAAGGGTCAAAACTCCAAATATTTCCAAATGGGCCTATGATCTTTCCATCCAATCTTTGTCTTAAGCCCATGCACGCCCCAAAATAAAGAGCTTTTATTTTTTATTGATTTATTAATTATTTTATGGTTTTTTTTATCATTTTTCAATCATAACATAATTATATAAAATAGTAAGATTTACTAAAAGATCTTATTAGCTCTTTATTCCAATTATAATCAAGCATCAAATAATATATAATCACATCCAAAATCATGGCAAGGGAGATTGGTGATTAAAACAAATTGTCCAATTTTAGAAAGATTGGAAGAATCAAATTTTCATCAAATTCCAAAATCATGATTCAATGAAGATTTGAAGCCATATTGTTAACCTAAAACCACTGCCTATATATTCACAACGAAATCAGACTGCAGGAGGTTTTTTTTGGCAAGAATTGGCTGCAAAGGCTTCACTAAACCGTGAGTTCACAGGGCCATGGAAAATAATTCTTGAGATCAATTCAAGCTCTTGCAGGCATAAAACAACGATCCTCGACGTACCCTGGAGTGAACTGCATCATCACTTTCGGTCAAAGATCCCAGGATCATCTCCATTAGAGCCACGGTTTGTGTAAAAGGTTTCAGTTTCGATTACATTCATACAATCGTCATACATAATATATTAATGCGTATTGTTGATCGTGATAATGTTTCAGAACTCCCTGTGCCTTTAATTTGAAGCTTAGTCGCAGGTATCATGATGCACCATATTAGGGTTTACGGTTTTCCTATGTTGGGGATTTTGTTACCGGGACGAATTGGGAGAAATTAACAGCGTCATCGTGTTCAGAAGGTGCCTTTTGGTTAATCTGAGTATTCAATTGAGATTCATCTGCATTATATGATGAATTGGATGGTTGCAAACCTACTGCTACGCACAAATAACCGTAGCCATAGACCTGGTTTTGTTTTTGTATCTTTTCAATGAAGGGGACGACGCAGGGCCATGGCGCGCGTGATTGTTTTTTTAAATTTCATCAAACGATGATTGTTTTTTTATGTTATTCAATTCACCTGACTAACACATGCGACACGCAGCTGGGTTGGTAGTGCGTTTTGCCAATGACCACAAGCACTCTGGTTCGATCCCTGGCAGGACCACGTTTTTTAACCCTTTATTGATCTAAGTTGTTCTCAGATCCTATGTAGCAAGCCAGCACCGGTCCATGGTGAACCATCGCGCTACCAGCCTTCAGATCAAGGCTAAGCAAGATCCAGCACACCAGAGCTTGAGGACATACCATGGACTCTCAAGACGCTCCCACACAGGATCAAAAAAAGCTAAGATTTTTATTTTTTTTATTTTTTATTACACAATTCCTTTTTATTTAATATATACACATATATTTTATTTAAATCTTTTCTATACATATATCCATAATTCTTTTTATAAAAATTTTCTTTTTAACATAAAATAAATAAATAAATACCTATTTATTTATTTTATTATTATTAAATAATTTTAATTATTTCCAATTGATTTTAATTTAGATAAATTATTTGTATGAGTAAGTTGCTTTATAAATTGATTAAATTGAAACCTTATTTTCACCGATTTAATTAATTGGGTTGAAAACCAACAATTAATTCGTTTTTTTATTCTATTAACCATGGCTAACTTGCGCCCTAATCAGGGTTTGCCACGATCATTCCCTACACTGAAATCTTTCCTTTGTGCATTTTTCAGGGTTGACTTTTCAGATACCTTCTGACTATGCGCCTGATCAAGATCCGAAGCTAAGTATTCAATTTAATTATTATTATTTTAAAATCTGTTTTGTTTCCTTTTAATTAGGGTTTGCCTTTAAATAAAATCTTGCCTACATTCACTTTCCTCTTTTCTTTTTCTGCCTCTGTTTTGCCAAATATTTTCAGGGTTAACCCCGAGGCAACCTCCGACTGCCAACCATATCAGATCAAATCACAAGCTAAGTGTTATTTTCTATCTTAAATATCTTGTTTTATTTTATTTTATTTTATTTATCAAATTAGGGTTAACCCTAATTGTCATTTGAATTGATAATGCACTCACTCCCCTTTGGTTTCTATTTTTCCCACCTTTTCAGGGTTTGTTGATTGCCAAAGCTCAAATAGTCAGTAACCCTAAAAAACTCTTACCTTTTTCTATTTTTATTTTAATTATTACTTATGTCAAACAAACCCGCTGGTTTCATCTTCCCTTCCCCCCGCTGGTTTCCTTTTCCCCTTTCCCGTATTGTTTTAATTATGTTGTTAATATTAATTGTTGTGGTTAGAAATTTTAGGGAGTGCAAGCCTTGAATCAATTTAGAATAACTAATTATAAGATAATATATTGAATTAATCACGTGATTGTTGCACCCACGCACACTTTTGGGGTAACCTCTTTGCTGCCTGTTGCCTTGTTGCCTTGTGTATTTTTTGCAGAATAGCCATGTCCCTCGAATACGAGGATACCTCAGCCGTGTTGCCTCGATAAATACAAAGGTCATAAGACCCTAATGATGCTGCCTTCGATACGCTAATATGACCTCGACCCTTGGAAGTTGCCTACGAAAAGGCTGAGGTATCCTCTGGTTGCCTACGAAAGGCTATTCTGATCCTTCCCTTAGACTACCTGCCTCCCTATGGCATGGGACAGTCTTATGGCGAACGATAATGCGACGACCCTTCAACCTCCAAATGAAAGGCTTCCTGCCCTCTTATGGCATGGATAGACTCTTTCACCCTGAAAGGCTAAAAGAACTGATTTTCTACATTATTAAGGTAATTGCCTTGCTCTGGTTAAAAACATTTTCATATTCTTTCTCATAAACCTTCAAAATGGCTACGCTCATTTATGAGCTAAAGTCCGTATTCACTTCTTCTACATTTCTTTTCGAAACGAGCAAAGCAATTAAGATCCCATGGATAACCATGGATGCAAAGGGTGCCTTACACCTTCCCTTTGCATAATTACCCCCCGAACTCAGTTTTTTTATTTAAAAGGTTTTTTCCTGTTCTTTTAGCCTTTCTGAATATTTGGATAAAATAAAAGTCGGTGGCAACTCTTGCTTACCGCGACATTTTTAGATAAAGTCAGTTCACCGTATTACAGAACTGGCGACTCTGCTGGGGAATTTCGATAAAAGAGGGGTTACCTTAAAAGTTTAGGAATCACTTAAATGTTTTCTATTGTTTGTTTTGTTTGTTTTATTTTTCAGTGGCGTTTTGGGAATTAAATGAAGGACGAATCCTATTCCCGAATTCAAGAACACTTAAGATTAGGAGTGGCATAGTCATGGCGACCTCTTTCACATATATGGGAGATGAGTCAATATGAAGTTCACGCTTGAGTTAGGACTCCATAGCATATGCACACCTTTCTCAAATGAGGGAGGTCTATGTATGTGTCTACGGGTGCGCCGGAGCTCAAGGACCTTTAGTTACCCTTAACCCATCCTGGCCTTTAGGAACGTAGTGGGGGGACTACTCTTGACAAATGTTGAGAACTAGTCGCTACCCGATGCTACAATTCAGATAGGTCCTTTCTCAAAGTATCATTGCATGGTGCGAATGCATCATGTCCGAGGGTGCTTTAGAAGGGCTGACAATTCTGGATAACTTATAGAACCTGTTGCTGAAATCTCCTTATCCATAGAAGTACCTTTGGGAAGGACACCTGATCATACTCCATGCAAGCCTTAAGCCAAAAATTGTGTGACTTGTGTGACTTGTTTGTTACCTAACCCTTTGATTTCCTTGCAGGTTTTTGCTTGTAGGACATTTCGTCCTTATTATCTTATGCTTTACTTAATGCATTACATGTGCATGACATTATGACATCATAACATCATATGTTAACTAACCCTTTCAAGGATCTTAGGAATTTAGGGTTTCCAATTTCAGGTGCTAATTATCAAGGACTGAATTCCTATCTAAGGGGCAAGAGGATTTATTTTCCTCTAGCCACATGCCTTCCAATTCAGAGACTCAGTACCTATCAAGGGGCAAGAGGATTTATTTTCCTCTAGCCGTGTACCTTCAAATTCAGAAGTATCCTGAATCAGAGGCGATGACCCACTCGATATGGTGTGCTTGATTCTCAAAGAAAGACGTTCAAAGACAAAATTCAGATTTCTTCAGACAAAGACGCGACCAAATCATTCTCTAAATGTGTTAACTAAATGCCTAAAGATCCTTGAAAATATTGCATTTGCATTCATAACATCGCATAACAGGTTTCTCACAATAGAAATCTCATCCGACCTCGCTATTTATTTCAGCAAGAAAATGGCTCTCGAACAATCTGTCAAAAATCTTCAGGCTCAGAATAACCAGTTCCGAAAAATAATCTTTCACTTGGCCAAGGGGCAAGAAGAATTGAAGGCACTTCTGATCGAGAAGGAGAAGAATCAACATAAGCATCAAAGTGGTCAAGATAATCAGAGATCCACGCCTAAGCGGTCATTTACTCCATTACATATACCGTTGTCTCAAGTTCTCCAACAATTGCTCAATCGGAACTTGATAACTCTACTACCTCCATATTCATTTCCTGCTAATCCTATTCTTGGGTACAAGTACCATGCGAGATGTGCCTACCATTCGAATAGCCCTGGTCATGATACAGAAGATTGTTGGCAATTGAAGCACAAGATTCAAGACTTAATTGACGAAAAGATCATTGGTTTCAACTCACCTGAGAAACCTCCTAGGGCTAATGTTGTGCAAGATAAATGCAACTAGCAGATTGGGGGAGTTCTAGTCTCCACACCAACATCACAACCACAACGTAAACATAACGCACCTAAAAGACAATTCACAAAGATCAACATGACTTTGGCTGAAACGTTGCAACAGATGCTGAAGAAAGGACTAATTACTTTGAGGGATCCTCCTCGGAATCCTAACACTTTGTCTCATCAGTATAACCCCAATGCAAGATGTGCTTACCACTCCGACAACATTGAACATGACACTAATGATTGCTGGACATTGAGGAACAAGATCCAAGATATGATCGATGCTGGTGAAATTGAATTCAACCATCCAAGAACCCCTGTAGTAATCACTACTCACATGCCTAATCATTATAAGACTGATTAATGTCTAAGTGGATGAACTTTTAATCATTAGCTTTACTTTCATTTGCAATTTCTATTCTGTTTGTTTAAACATTCGACTTATGATAGACATTATATGTTTTAATAATCATCATCAGTGCACTGCATATGTTTGTCTTGAATAAATTATTTCGTTATCACTCATTTTAAATTACGTCTTTACTTTGCATATGTTTTGAGATATTCAACTCCTGCTAAGTTGTAAGCCTTTTTAGGGAGGATGACAAAAACGATACCGCAACCTCATACAGTATGCTTTTGAGCGGACTGTGCTGACGATGTATAGGCATTGTTTCAATTCCTAAACAGTGGAGATATAAGGATGATAATCCCTTGTCAACCCCTTTGAGCCTAAGAAGTAGAAGTTTCTTTCTTGTACTAATTAAAACCCTTGATCATAACCTGGGGCAGGGTAGTTCTCAGTTAATTTGGCTGTGCATTCTATTTTAAGAGAATCATTCAGTACACCTTTCAACAAAGGTTTCAATCACAAGCGTTCATCCGCACACATCAAAGAGGTGTTGGAGATGTCAGTCAAGAGCCAATAATGGTTCATCAATCATTAAGCAAGGCGGTCAATATCTTTCAAAAAGAAAAAATGATGAAAAAACATATATACAAAGAAAAGCCTGCTAAGTCAAGAATCAAAAAGATGACTTAGGCAAAAACCAAGGCATCTCGCTGACTGTAAGCTCAAAATAGACAGTTCAGGCAAAAGTTAGGGATATCAAAAAGATGAAAAAAGAGAAAAGTTAATAAATTCCTGAACAACACGATGTTGTGACTACCAAAAGGAAGAAGTGACTGCCGCCTCAAAAAGTTCTCTTTGCTTGTAAACCATCGTCATTATCAAAGGTGCAAATCCAAAAGTCTCTTGGAACCTGAATGCATAAGTTGAATTAACTGAGCTTAGGACTGAAGATCATCACGAAGAGGGGTGGGTACAATCAAATTTTGAGCCATTATCCTTTGTTTCTTAAACCGTGAACCAAGCCACGTTACAACCCTTGAAAGTCCTAACTGAAGCATGGTTAGTTCGAAAGCATACTGTCACCAAAAAGGTATCCTGACTCCTTAAGGTTTACCAAAAATGTTGAGTTGGTATTTCTTTTTTTTTTTTACAAACATCATGTTTTTACAAATATCACGCTTTTACATCTCCTGTTTTAATGTTTTTCAAAAAACTCAAGACAAACGCATGCATTGCATCTCATGAATTCAGTATTAAACATATTCTGCTACATAATTTCAAGTGTTATCAACAGAAAGAATTTGTACAGGGTACAACTAATGACTAACAGTTATCCCGAGAGACAAGATCATTCCAGAAGCAATGTCTCCTGCGTATACAAGGGGCACGACGTGTTTTGTCCAAACAATCTGGGGCGATCAAGTCAAGATTCAAAGAATCTCTCAAAGTCAAAGGCATACATCACAAGTGGATTTCAAACTATTTCCCGATCAGTCAGGGACACCATACTAAGTACTAGGGGCATGTCGCCCATAGTGCACATCTCATAAAGTCCTCGCAAGGCGAATCTTTCCAAATTTCCTACTAGTAGAGGAAAATCTATACAAGTCCAGTTTGACAGCTTGATCAATACTCAGTGACGCGTCCTAATCAAATCTAGGAATGGTAATTACTATAATACTGGGGGCAATTTTCAAGACACCCATGTCTCCCCCACAAAGCCGGGTTCACAAGATCATATCCCCACAGAGTAATCATTAAGAAGATATCTTCAAACATACTCGTCCAACAAAGACATATCTCCCCAACAAGGTTTACATCTTCAACACTGCCGGTCCTCCAACACTTTGCTCTCCTCCAACATGGTTTATTAATATCTTTATCCCCAATCAGGGTACATCAAGTTAGTGATCATCCCCAAGCAGAAACTATAAATCCCCAGCTGAGCATCTTCAAGACAAGATCAGACAATAAAATCACAAAGACATAGAGATTTATTTTCTCAATCAAGACAACATAAATCATATTCACATATCATATGTCATAAACATATTCATACATTGCATACATTACCTCATAATAAACTCATACATAACATACAACGTTTCTCATTTATTTTGAGGGACTCATTACATAACACATGCATCATGGCATTATATAAATTGCTACACCTATTGCAGAATACAGGTACAGACAAATGAACAAAATCTCTCCAACTTTCCCAGATCTAATTCATCTACTACGAACGGTATTGACACGGTCGACGCTCGAAGATCTAATTCATTTACCACGAACGGTGATGACACGATCATTCTCAAAGATCTAATTCAGCTACTACGAACGGTACTGACACGATCATCTTCCAAGATCTAATTCATTTACTACGAACGGTGGTGACACGATCATTTTCAAAGATCTAATTCGGTTACTACGAACGGTACTGACACGGTCAGAGATCTAATTCCATCATCACGAACGGTGTGGACACGATCAATTATCCTCCTCAGTCTAATTCAGTTACTACGAACGGTGCTGACACGACAAGAGAATCTAATTCTATCATCACGAACGATGTAGACACGATTATCTCCCCAAGATCTAATTCGGTTGCTACGAATGGTGCTGACACGATCGACCTTTAAAGAATCTAATTCTACCATCTCGAACGGTGTAGACACGATCATCTTTCCAAGATCTAATTCAGGTATTACAAACGGTACTGACACGATCAACTTTCAAGGATTTAATTCCATCATCACGAACGGTGTGGATGCAATCAACTATTTCCCAAGTCTAATTCAGTTACTACGAATGGTGCTGACACGACCAACTCTCAAAGATCTAATTCATCTACTACGAACAGTAATGACACAATCAACATTCAAACAACTACTTCTCAAACACTTCAAACATAGCCTAATGCATGCTCAACTGGATGGCATCCTTAAGCCCACCCCCGTCATACACTTGGATGGCATCTTCAAGCCCATCTCCGACAAAAGTCCTTTCATCATTAGCTAGGGCAAATTCCTGGGTATTCTAGTGTTCAATCCTCTTCCACCTTCAGATTCCGACTGGCATACAAACCACTCTAAATCTTCAGGTTTAAGAAAATTGAACAGGGGCAGCTGTCATACCCCAAAATTTGCCCATACTATTTCTCCTATTCAAATTCAAATCAAGGTCTCAATTCAAAGATTGGTCACTCAATTGCTCATAAAGTCAACAGTCGACTAATATGACCTAAAAGTCAACTGTGGTCAAAGTACAGTCAAAACTCCTGATTTTTGGTCAAGATCCTCATATTGAAGTATAATTCACCATTTGATCAAGAATTGATCATGGTTCATCAAGAAAAGATCAAAAATCAACAAATCAAAAGTTTCTAAATTAGGGTTTGTATAGGAGAAAGTCAACTGAACTTTGACCAGCCATAACTCCCACATGGAACATCAGAAATTTTCCATCCAAAGCTCATTTTGAAGGAAATTGAATTCTCTACAATTTTGTCTGTCACATGCCAAGTCTAAAAATGCTTCATTTGAGAGATATGGATCAAAACATTATAGGTCCTTTTCAAAAGTCAACCAAACGTCATCTTTTTCAAAAGAGCACACAAGGAGCATGGAAAATTATTTTGGCATGAGACCAAAGATATTGGTTAGAGGAATCTTCAAGGTTTCTAAATGGCAAGGTGCACAAGTTCACTTATTTTCAAGGGCATGTATGAAGAGAAAAGGGTCAAAACTCCAAATATTTCCAAATGGGCCTATGATCTTTCCATCCAATCTTTGTCTTAAGCCCATGCACGCCCCAAAATAAAGAGATTTTATTTTTTATTGATTTATTAATTATTTTATGGTTTTTATCATTTTTCAATCATAAAATAATTATATAAAATAGTAAGAATTACTAAAAGATCTTATTAGCTCTTTATTCCAATTATAATCAAGCATCAAATAATATATAATCACATCCAAAATCATGGCAAGGGAGATTGGTGATTAAAACAAATTGTCCAATTTTAGAAAGATTGGAAGAATCAAATTTTCATCAAATTCCAAAATCATGATTCAATGAAGATTTGAAGCCATATTGTTAACCTAAAACCACTGCCTATATATTCACAACAAAATCAGAATGCAGGAGGTTTTTTTTTGGCAAGAATTGGCTGCAAAGGCTTCACTAAACCAAGTTCACAGGGCCATGGAAAATAATTCTTGAGATCAATTCAAGCTCTTGCAGGCAAAAAACAACGATCCTCGACGTACCCTGGAGTGAACTGCATCATCACTTTCGGTCAACGATCCCAGGATCATCTCCATTAGAGCCACGATTTGTGTAAAAGGTTTTGGTTTCGATTACATTCATACAATCGTCATACATAATATATTAATGCGTATTGTTGATCGTGATAATGTTTCGGAACTCCCTGTGCCTTTAATTTGAAGCTTAGTCGCAGGTGTCATGATGCACCATATTAGGGTTTACGGTTTTCCTATGTTGGGGATTTTGTTACCGGGACGAATTGGGAGAAATTAACAGCGTCGTCGTGTTCAGAAGGTGCCTTTTGGTTAATCTGAGTATTCAATTGAGATTCATCTGCATTATATGATGAATTGGATGGTTGCAAACCTACTGCTACGCACAAATAACCGTAGCCATAGACCTGGTTTTGTTTCTGTATCTTTTCAATGAAGGGGGTGACGCAAGGCCATGGCGCGCGTGATTGTTTTTTTAAATTTCATTAAACGATGATTGTTTTTTGTGTTATTCAATTCACCTGACTAACACATGCGACACGCAGCTGGGTTGGTAGCGCGTTTTGCCAATGACCACAAGCATTCTGGTTTGATCCCTGACAGGACCACGTTTTTTAACCCTTTATTGATCTAAGTTGTTCTCAGATCCTATGTAGCAAGCCAGCACCGGTCCATGGTGAACCATCGCGCTACCAGCCTTCAGATCAAGGCTAAGCAAGATCCAACGCACCAGAGCTTGAGAACATACCATGGACTCTCAAGACGCTCCCACACAGGATCAAAAAAAGCTAAGATTTTTATTATTTTTTTTTATTACACAATTCCTTTTTATTTAATATATACACATATATTTTATTTAAATCTTTTCTATACATATATCCATAATTCTTTTTATAAAAATTTTCTTTTTAACATAAAATAAATAAATAAATAAATACCTATTATTTATTTTATTATTATTAAATAATTTTAATTATTTCCAATTGATTTTAATTTAGATAAATTATTTGTATGAGTAAGTTGCTTTATAAATTGATTAAAAATATATTAAGGTCATATATTTAATTGAAACCTTATATTCACCGATTTAATTAATTGGGTTGAAAACCAACAATTAATTCGTTTTTTTATTCTATTAACCATGGCTAACTTGCGCCCTAATCAGGGTTTGCCACGATCATTCCCTACACTGAAATTTTTCCTTTGTGCATTTTTCAGGGTTGACTTTTCAGATACCTTCCGAGTATGCGCCTGATCAAGATCCGAAGCTAAGTATTCAATTTAATTATTATTTTAAAGTCTGTTTTGTTTCCTTTTAATTAGGGTTTGCCTTTAAATAAAATCTTGCCTACATTCACTTTCCTTTTTTCTTTTTCTGCTTTTGTTTTGCCAAATATTTTCAGGGTTAACCCCGAGGCAACCTCCGACTGCCAACCATATCAGATCAAATCACAAGCTAAGTTTTATTTTCTATCTTAAATATCTTGTTTTATTTTATTTTATTTTATTTATCAAATTAGGGTTAACCCTAATTGTCATTTGAATTGATAATGCACTCACTCCCCTTTGGTTTCTATTTTTCCCACCTTTTCAGGGTTTGTTGATTGCCAAAGCTCAAATAGTCGGTAACCCTAAAAAACTCTTACCTTTTTCTATTTTTATTTTAATTATTACTTATGTCAAACAAACTCGCTGGTTTCATCTTCCCTTCCCCCCGCTGGTTTCCTTTTTCCCTTTTCCCGTATTGTTTTAATTATGTTGTTAATATTAATTGTTGTGGTTAGAAATCTTAGAGAGTGCAAGCCTTGAATCAATTTAGATTAACTAATTATAAGATAATATATTTAATTAATCACGTGATTGTTGAACCCACGCACACTTTTGGGGTAACCTCTTTGCTGCCTGTTGCCTTGTTGCCTTGTGTATTTTTTGCAGAATAGCCATGTCCCTCGAATACGAGGATACCTCAGCCGTGTTGCCTCGATAAATACAAAGGTCATAAGACCCTAATGATGCTGCCTTCGATACGCTAATATGACCTCGACCCTCGGAAGTTTCCTACGAAAAGGCTGAGGTATCCTCTGGCTGCCTACGAAAGGCTATTCTGATCCTTCCCTTAGACTACCTGCCTCCCTATGGCATGGGACAGTCTTATGGCGAACGATAATGCGACGACCCTTCAACCTCCAAATGAAAGGCTTCCTGCCCTCTTATGGCATGGATAGACTCTTTCACCCTGAAAGGCTAAAAGAACTGATTTTCTACATTATTAAGGTAATTGCCCATAATTGCCTTGCTCTGGCTAAAAACATTTTCATATTCTTTCTCATAAACCTTTAAAATGGCTACGCTCATTTACGAGCTAAAGTCCGTATTCACTTCTTCTACATTTCTTTTCGAAACGAGCAAAGCAATTAAGAGCCCATGGATAACCATGTATGCAAAGGGTGCCTTACACCTTCCCTTTGCATAATTACCCCCCGAACTCAGTTTTTTATTTAAAAGGTTTTTTCCTGTTCTTTTAGCCTTTCTGAATATTTGGATAAAATAAAAGTCGGTGGCGACTCATGCTTACCGCGACATTTTCGATAAAGTCAGTTCACCGTATTACAATGACACCAACACGAATGAAACTAATGGATTAGCTTTACGAGCTATCCTCACCAAGCACAAACGCTGCTACTCCTTAATCTGAAAAATGGTCAACAGTAAGGGTGAGACATATTCACAATTAACATATATTATGAGTTCGTAAACAACAAAACATCATAAATAATTGTTCACCCTATTGCAACATATTCTAGATTTTAGAATGTTCATCCAACAATTCATAAATACAATCAAACACAAGTCACACCACCACATTATAACACTGGAATTCTTCCACTCATGTTATAATGAACATACATATTAATGCAATGAGACATTATACATGTGGTACCAAAATCATGGGATTAACCCATCTCACTGATCCAAACATCACTAGTATACAATCACAATTATGATAATGAATGCATGTACCACAACTAGCATGCTAATCATCAACACCAATTAATATGAACAATATTATCACAAAATAACTCACCTAAACAACACCGAGTATAGTGTATTCGTGCCTCAAAACAAATCAAACAATTACATCATACGTAATTCACATCGATCACAACACCAACATTACAATTATGTTGTCACAACATCATCACATTATCACATTCATCAATAGCATTCACATAGTATTTATTAATCACAAATGACATATTGCATACAAGACAATCAATGTCATTCTCAACAACCACCAAAAAGAACATATACATTTGATAAATTTATGCATCATGTATACATACAATTACAAAAACATATGCAAATAAGAATTATCCATATAATCTTAACATTAAAGCATATCACCATAATCCAACACATTGAATTATCCACCAATTGTACAACATACATTCATCATGTAACAATCACAACAATGCATAACAATTAGCATTCATCAATTGCATGTATCACAACTAGCACATAGTACACAATATCAATACATGTTATTCTCAAATAACATTAATCCATGACATACACATATACAATTACATGTCATTTAAACAACCACATAATAATTAGATCATATAATTCTAATCAATTAATTTTCATCACAGAGCATTTTGTTAGTTTCCTAACGCTTCGAACGACACACAAAACGGACTTACGGATCAAAAGTTATGACATTTTGAAGTTTCAGAAAATTTAGTCCAACTCAGTGGGAACCAGGTTCCTAAATGGGGGAACCGGGTTCTGTATCTTAAATCTCAATTTTTACATTCCCCATTTGGGAACCCGGTTCCCACTGAACCAGGAACCAAAAATCCCCTTTTTGACAACATTTCATCTTCCCAACTCAAACCAAAACATACCCAAACATTTATATCATCAAAAAAATGCCAAATTCAACATTCTAACACATTCCTAAAATTTTTGGGGTTTATCTAACATCAAGTATAATCCATAATCACTAATTTCATCAAAATCCTCCAATTTACCCCATAGGTTTTAAAACCCCAAAATTTCTAATACATTCAATTGGGACAAATAATACACCTACTCAATTCTATCATTCATAAACTAATAATATAGGCTAAAAGGAATTAGACACCCCTTACTTTAGAAAAGAAATCTTGAGAGCTTCCTCTTCCTCTTCCTCTAATTTCACGTACTTTGAACTCTTCTCTTTTCTCCTCTTTTGCTTTCTAATTTTCTTGTCTTTCTAAAATTCTGAATATATGAAAAATGAAAGCTAACTTAGTAGGGCTTACTTGCTTGCACCTCCCTTTTACTAACCATCACACTAGGCCCAATTGTTTTATTTCTCATAATATTCCAATAAATACCCAAAAACTCCAATTAATCCAAATAATAATTTAAATTCCAATTAAATTAAATAATGGAAATTATAGGGTGTTACATCAAAGTCCCTTGGGTTTGATGTCGACCCCTCTTTTGCAGCTTTTTGGTTTCTCTGATGGCCCCTCCATTGATTTATCGTGATAGGGTTTTTTCCCTTGTAGTTTGGAGACACATAAGCAAAGCCTCTTAACTTTCCATTTCTCTTTGAATTCTCAGCACTCTCCCCTGAGTCTATCACCTTCCATTCTGGGTGTTTCCCACCTTGGTAGTTAACAGGCTTCACCCATTTCTCCCGAGGTACATCAGATAGGGGACGAAAAGTTCTCTGTCGAGGGTTCTCAAAATGCTTCCTGTAGCCATCACTTCGACGACCATTGTTTTCCTTTTCAGCCATGAACTGGTGATCCTTCCTTCGACGAGGATCAAACCTAATTCTCTTAGCACCATCCACGTCATAACAGCATCGCATCTTGGACAAAGGCCGACTTGAGAATTGTTCTTCTGGCATCTCTCCAAAAACTTCAGTAGTTATTCGCCAGGCCTAGGGTACACAGAACTTGGCACCCTGTTGTCAACAGCAACATCTTCCTCTCCGTCGAAACCTTCAGTAGCTTCGACCATCATGACATCCAGAGGCTTAGATAGTTCGCCTCTCCTACCAATAATGGATCGGTATCGACTTGCATGGAAAATTTTGGCTTTTCTCCAAATTTTAATTTGCCCTCCTTTAGCGCCTTTTGCACAAAATCCCTGAAAAGCATACACTGAGATGTTTTATGACCCAAGAAATTATAAAATTTGCAAAAGGAGGATTTTCTAGTCCCGGGGGCATTATAATCTGTCTGTCACTGACCAATAGGACGATTATCTCATCGCATTTAGTTATATCGAACGTATATGTTTTATTAACAAATTTTTCATTCTTATTGCTCTCTATGGGATTCTTTCCATTTGATGATTTGAGGAATTTACAAACATAAGGAGGACCTAGTTTTAATTTTGCTACATTGACCTCACTTTCATCATAAATACTTTCGACATCAGACTCAAACTCATCAGTTACAATGTGTTTACCAGTGATTTCTGACAAACAACCGCTAGTCCTCCAAAATGTTTAAACAATCTGGTTACTCGCAGGATCGACTAGATTGATCCTAGGACATTGTCAAATAGTGTTTTAGTAATTCGATTCATATTCAATAATCTTTATAGTTTGTAAATATATACAACTTTCTAATGTAAATTGCAATGAATAAATGACTTCAAAACGAATAAAGTAAATACATCAACAACATAAACTTCGACTTAAAATATAAATTTGAATTAAACAAATAACATGAAATGTAAATATGATGTTCTTCACACATACATTGTTTCAGCAAAGACTCTTTTCTCTCACGCTGGTACTTCGAGTATTTTTGTGAATTTTTGTATATTGATTCGAACATATCAAAGTGAACAATAGTACTCCTATTTATACTACTTCGACCCTAACGGTCATTACATAGATGTCTGCCACGTTCGACGTTTCGAACGTTTTACTTTACTTCAGATGTTCCCACGCGTCTGCTGGACGAAACCGCTCCATTTGAATTTCAAATCTTCCCGCTCTAGCGTTTCGACTATACCAGCGCCTACATTGAAGGATACTTGTCAAATATTGCTAACATTACTCTTGGTCAAATAACACTTCTTCCAAAGAGAAAAATCTTTAAATAGCTCTATAAGAACTATTTCTTCATCATAATCCAACACTTCAAGGTATCATAATCCTTTAGTCGAAATCTTCAGCTAACAAATTGCCCTCAATAAATGGCTATTTCGAATTCATGCAGATATAGGCGTTTCTTGTAAATCTAGATTTCGACTCCTTCTTGATTCTACAGTAGTAACTGTCAATCAATCGTGGTTTACTTTCTCAAAACGTCTCATCGAGACGTGCGTGCAGTTAGTACTCATCATAACTTCCCACTTCCGAGGAAACTAAACAGTAAACTCACATTTGTCCTTTAAAACGGCTGGTACGTGACCTAATACTTCTGACAATTATAACCTATTCTTTGCAAGCTGACTCTATAAAAGTACATCATTACCTCAAACTTCTCTTTTCACGCAACTTTATCTTTAACCTTCCTTCTTCCTCACAATCTTTGCAACTCTTTTCCAGAAACCCTTTTTTCAGAACAAAACCCTAAAAAATCACAATGCCTTCAGATAAGCAAGCAAAGAAATCAAAGCAAACCGCAGACATCGGTTCCTCAAAGAGCTCCGATCTTCATCCTACTCCAACAAGCAAGATCGTGACTACTGGTGAAGGATAGAAAAACACTTAGAAAGGGGGGGGTTGAATAAGTGTAGCTTTAAAACTTGTAAGATAAAAACAATTTGCACAATGATTTTTATCCTGGTTCGTTGTTAACTAAACTACTCCAGTCCACCCGTTTGAGTGATTTACCTCACCTGAGGATTTAATCCACTAATCACACAAGATTACAATGGTTTTCCACTTAGACAACTTCTAAGTCTTCTAGAGTATACTGATCACAACCTGATCACTCTAGGAACAATCTGCTTAGATACCCTCTAAGACTTTCTAGAGTATACTGATCAACAACCTGATCACTCTAGTTCTTACAACTTAATGTAAACAAATTCTAAGAGTTACAATGCTTCTTATAAAGCTATTATCACAACTGTGATTTTCTCTTAAGTTTAAGCTTAATCTCACTAAGATATTACAACAGCAATGTAGTGAGGTTGAAGATGAAGTTTGAGAGCTTTTTGAATTTGACAGCGTTTCTGTATATTACTCAGAGTTGGTTATTTTGCTTCTCATCATAACTTCATATTTATAGGCGTTTGAGAAGATGACCGTTGGGAGCATTTAATGCTTTGCGTATTCCGTACAGCATTGCATTTAATGCTTCACTCTTTTGTCAACTACCTCGAGCCTTGCTTTCGTTGTGTCTACTGACGTTGCCTTTAATAGCTACTAACGTTCCTTTTTTCAGTCAGCGTAGCCTGCCATCTTGTACTTGCTTTTGATCTGATGTTTGTGTAAACAACGTTTGAATATCATCAGAGTCAAACAGCTTGGTGCAGAGCATCTTCTTGTCTTCTGACCTTGAAGTGCTTCTGAGCGTGATACCATGAGAACTTCAGTGCTTCTGCTTTTGATCTCAAGTCCTTCTGATGCTTCCATAGACCATGTTCTGATTCTGCTTGACCATCTTCTGATGTCTTGCCAGACCATGTTCTGATGTTGCATGCTGAACCTTCTGAGTCAGTGCTTCTTGCGCTGATTTTGTGCATACTCTTTATATAATTCCTGAAATGGAAATTGCATAGTATTAGAGTACCACATTATCTCATACAAAATTCATATACAATGTTATCATCAAAACTAAGAATATTGATCAGAACAAATCTTGTTCTAACAATCTCCCCCTTTTTGATGATGACAAAAACATATATAGATGATATGAATTTGCAATCAGAATATCAGACGGCTAAAGACAATTACACAGTTATAGCATAAGCATATAAACATAGTGTGTGAATATGTCTCCCCCTGAGATTTACAATCTCCCCCCTGAAATAAATACTGGAAGAAATTTATAAATAAAGGACTTCCCTGAGTATTTTCCATTTCAGTTGAGACGATCACATATGCTTAGATCTTCAGAACATTCATAGCTTCTGCTTCTTGCTTCCATAGGACAGCTTCAGAGCTTGAATTTCTTCTTGAATCATTGCATGCTAGATTGTATCAGAACATTGTTGAATGTACCAGAGCATCATCAGAGCATCTCTACATCCTGAAATGTTACAAAATAAACTATACGACAAAAGTCAGAGCATGAATGAATCATAACATAAAATATGTATCAGAACATATAATATGTATCAGAGCAAAAACAATAATGTTTCAGAGCATATTTAGAACTAAAACATGCATCAGAACATATACAGAATAAGAATGAGTTAGAGCATATTCTATCATCAGAATATCATAACATTCTTCCTTTTGCTTCTGATCTTGAAGCTTCACAGCACTCAGCTTGCTTCAATTTCCATGAGCTTGATTCCATACAGAATTGCTTTTCCCCATGTCTTTGCTTCTCATGTTGAGCTTTTAAGAAAATCTCCACTTTCTGCAAAACACTCAAAGACACAGAACTTGCAATTTCTTGTTAGAAATGTGGAGACTTTCTCCCAACAACTGATAATATAAATCAGATCATTTATCACATTTTCTCCCCCTTTTTGTCATAACATCAAAAAACACAAAAGATTCAGATGAAAAACAAAACAATTATGAGAGAAAAGAAGGATAACTTTCATTTAATTGCAAAGAGAGAAGTATCAGAAAGTACAAGGAAGATGCATAAAAGACAGATGCAAGAAACAAAGAAAAACTACTAAGACACAAAAGGACTAAGACGAACCTAGCTTAGACATAATCTTGGCCAGCATGTCATGAATCCCAACATTGCTCTCAGTCTGCCTCTCCATGAAAGAGCGGAACTCAGCATTGGTGTCTTCTTGCTTGTCCATACGAGAAGCTAGCTCAGCTTGGTTCTTCTGAATAACCTCTAGAGTCTTCACCAGAAGAGAGGGTTCACCAGAAGAAGCTTCACAACTTCTGTTCAGAGGGACAGCAATCTCAACAGCAGCTTCAATGGTTAGATCATTATCTTGATTTTCCTCAACAGGAATAGACTCAGCAGGATGATCTTCAGCATCAGCTTCTCCCATATCAGCATCTTCTTCATACTCAGGAGCAGGAAGATCAGAATCTCCATTCTCAAGAGCTTGAAGAATGGCAGCAAGATTCCTTGGAGCAGAAGGACCTTCAACTTCTGGCGGGTTAACAACTTCTGGAATGACCAAATTGGGGTCTTCCTCAGAAGGATTTTCCCTAAAAAAGTCAAATAGTGACTTGAAGTCTCCAGTCAGAACTGGATACTTAGGTCTCCAGACCACAATATCCCTGCAAGGATTTGAAGGATAGAAAAACACTTAGAAAGGGGGGGGTTTGAATAAGTGTAGCTTTAAAAACTTGACAGATAAAAATAAATTGCACAGTTATTTTTATCCTGGTTCGTTGTTAACTAAACTACTCCAGTCCACCCCCGCAGAGATGATTTACCTCAACTGAGGATTTAATCCACTAATCGCACGGATTACAATGGTTCTCCACTTAGTCAGCAACTAAGTCTTCCAGAGTCTTCTGATCACACACTGATCACTCCAGGAACAACTGCTTAGATACCCTCTAAGACTTTCTAGAGTATTCTGATCCACACGATCACTCTAGTTACAACCTACTTAGATACCCTCTAAGACTTCCTAGAGTATTCTGATCCACACGATCACTCTAGTTCCTTACAACTTAATGTAATCAATTCTAAGAGTATTACAATTGCTTCTTAAAAGCTATAATCACAAACTGTGATATTTCTCTTAACGTTTAAGCTTAATCTCACTAATATATTACAACAGCAATGTAGTGAGCTTTGATGAAGATGAAGATTCTGAGCTTTGAATAGAACAGAGTTTCAGCAAGTTAATATGAGTTGTTTTGTTCAGAATCGTTAACCTTGCTTCTCATCAGAACTTCATATTTATAGGCGTTGGAGAAGATGACCGTTGAGTGCATTTAATGCTTTGCGTGTTCCGTACAGCATCGCATTTAATGTTATACGCTTTTGTCAACTACCTCGAGCCTTGTTCACGCTGTGTCTACTGACGTTGCCTTTAATAGCTTTTAACGTTCCTTTTGTCAGTCAGCGTAGCTTGCCACTTGTACTTCCTTCTGATCTGATGTTTGTGAATACAACGTTTGAATATCATCAGAGTCAAACAGCTTGGTGCAAAGCATCTTCTGATCTTCTGACCTTGAAGTGCTTCTGTGCGTGATACCATCAGAACTTCAGTGCTTCTGATCTCATGTTCTTCTGATGCTTCCATAGACCCATGTTCTGATTCTGCTTCGACCATCTTCTGATGTCTTTCCAGACCATGTTCTGATGTTGCATGCTGAACCCTTTGAGACAAAGCTTCTGAGCGCTGAATTATGCATACTCTTTATATATTTCCTGAAAAGGAAATTGCATTGGATTAGAGTACCATATTATCTTAAGCAAAATTCATATTATTGTTATCATCAAAACTAAGATAATTGATCAGAACAAATCTTGTTCTAATAATCTCCCCCTTTTTGATGATGACAAAAACATATATAAATGATATGAATTTGCGATCAGAAAGAGCAGACGGCAAAAGACAAATTACACAGCTATAGCATAAGCATATGAATATGTCTCCCCCTGAGATTAACAATCTCCCCCTGAGATAAATAATCTCCCCCTGAAATAAATACTCGAAGAACTTTAATAAAAGACTTCCCTGATTATTTCGGTAGAGACGATCACATAAGCTTCTGTCTTCAGAGAATTCATAGCTTCTGACTTCTGCTTCCATTTGACAGCTTCAGAACTAGAATTTCTTTAGATCCCTAGAACACTCACAGCTTCTGATTCCTGCTTCCATCTAGGACAGCTTCAGAACTTGAATTTCTTTGATCTTCAGAACATTCACAGCTTCTGATTTCTGCTTCCATTTAGGACAGCTTCAGAACTTGAATTTCTTTGATCTTCAGAACATTCACAGCTTCTGATTTCTGCTTCCATTTATGACAGCTTCAGAACTTGAGTTTTCTGGATCTTTAGAACATTCACAGCTTCTGATTTCTGCTTCCCTCGGATAGCTTCAGAGCTTTGAATTTCTACCAACATCACTTCATGCTAGATTTGTATCAGAACATTGTTGAATGTACCAGAGCATCATCAGAGCATCTCTACATCCTGAAATGTTACAGAACAAAAACTAAACGACAAAAGTCAGCATGAACGAGTCAGAACATAAAATGTATATTAGAACACATGATATGTATCAGAGCCATATAGGCTAAAATAATGTATCAGAGCAAATAGAATTTTGTCAGAGCAAATAGACAAATATGGATAAAATTCTATTATCAGTGCTTCTGATTCATTCTTCTTTCTTGCTTCTGATTTCTGAAGCTTGACAGCACTTAGCTTGCTTCAGTTTCCATGAGCTTATTCTTTTTACAGAATAACACTTCTTATGGTTTTGCTTCTTGTGTTTGCTTTGAAGATTCTCTTCACTTCTTTATACCTGCAAAACACTTAAACCATATAGAACTTGCAGTTCTTGTTAGTAAATGTGTGGGAGCTTTACCCAGCAACTGATAGATTAATCAAATCATTTATCATTTATCTTCTCCCCCTTTTTGTCATAACATCAAAAAGAATATTTCAAAAGATTCAGATGAATAAAACGACAAATAAAATCACTGGAGTGTAAAAACACAGAAACTTTTCATTGATAATCAAAAGATATTACATGAGAAGATGTTTAACAAGCAGATGCACCAAGGAAAGAAAACTACTAAGACCAAAGACTAAGACCCTAGCCTACGCAAAATCCGCGCCAGAACATCATGAATCCCGTCAGTGCTTGTAGCTTGCCTTGCCATGAAGGAGCGAAACTCAGCATTGGCTACTTCTTGCGCGTCCAAACGAGAAGCCAGCATAGCTTGATTCTGATGAAGAGCTTCCAAGGTCTCCATCAGAGCTGAGGTTTCACCAGAAGAAGAGGCACCTGAATTTCTGCCAAAAGGAACAGCAATCTCAGCAGGGTGATCTTCTGGGAGATCTTCAGCTTGTGCATCTTCCATTTCCTCATCTGAGTCTGACTCAGAAGTAGCCTTAGCATATTCTGGTTCAGGCAGCTCAGAAGTTCCAACTTCCAACGCTTGAAGAATAGCTGCTAGGTTTGTTGGAGGAGTAGGACCAGCAACTTCAGCAGGATAAACCACTACTGGAAAGACCATGTGAGGTGCTTTTTCAGAAGGGTTCATTCTGAACCAGTTAAACAGCCACTGAAAATCTCCAGTCAGCACAGGAAACCATGGTTTCCACACCACGATGTCTCTGCAGAGATTTTCTTCTTCCAACTCATCTGCAGGTATCTTCTTCTCAAGAACACTTCTGTTCCTGATGAAATGGTGATAGCTGCTTTCACCAACTTCCAACCGAAGACCACGAATACCAGGAGCTTCAGACATGATCCTTCTCTGAGTGTCTGTAGCCCTAACCAGAAAATCCTGACGAAAGGTATCCCAAAGGTTGCTTGTAGCATACTCATCCAGATGGTTAAGGTGAGCAGCACCCAGAATCTCCAACCAGCCATTTACATCAGAATGTAAAAGCTCCAGAAATGATTGAGTGGTAGGGGTTGGAGGGTTGACAGTGAACCTGGAGTCAGGAAAGACAACACTATAGGGATTAGGTGTTCTGGTGGGAAAAGGGTGTGAGAGAGATGAAGAAATATCTGATGGATGGGTTGAAGGAGAGGAGATATCAGATGGTGAAGAAGGTGGTTCCGAGAGGATGAATGAGGAGGAAGAGGTGGTGGAGGTCTGTGAAGAGGGAGGTGATTGAGGGGTACCGTCAAGGGGTTGATACACACGTCTAGAGTAATTTCCAGACATCATAGCTTCAAACGGGTTCACTTTGAGAGGGTCATAGGTGATCCTTACTCTTTTTGGTTTGGTTTCTGGTTCAGCAGTTGCCTTTCTCTTTTGTTTCCGATCATTATCTTGATTCCCAGAGCTTGACGATGGATTCATGATGAAGTTGTAGATATTGGAAACTGCTAGGGTTTATGATATGAATGCAAAGAGAGAACGAAAAAGAAACTGAATGCAAAGTGAGAGAAATATAAGAGGGAAAAGAAACGTTTGAAGAATATAAAAAGAAAACTGAAAGAGAGTAAATGATGAAAAACATTTAATGTTACGTGACGTGAGGAGAGATAATAATGACAAAAGACGTGATTTGCACAGTTACCTAAGTAGACGTCCCCTCAACTGCACGCACGCTTGTCTAGGAATAGTGAACACGTGTTTACCATCTGGATAGCCAGTTACAGCTGTTTTGCTTTTAAAGAGATTCTGAATCAACTTAGACAATGAAACGTTAGTAATAACTGAATCACAATTTCTAATTGATTTCAATCAGAACTTCTTAAAAAAAATTTCATTTCAGAAGATACCCATACATAAGAACTTCTCATCTTCTCATTCTGGGCTTGTTTCTGAAGACCCATTTTGTACCGATTATATTGAATCCATCTGGTCTAGGAACAAGATCCCAAACATCATTCCTTGTAAACTGATTCAGTTCTTCTTGCATAGCAATTATCCAGTCTGGATCTTCTAGAGCATGATCAACAGAAGTTGGCTCGATCAAAGATACAAGACCTAATTGACAGTCTGCATTGTTCTTAAGGAATGCTCTTGTTCTGATTGGGTCATCCTTCTTTCCAAGAATGACATCTTCTGAATGACCAGAGATGAGTCTGGATGATCTTCTGACAGATGGTTCTTCAGAAATGCTTAGATTCTCCAGAGAAGCTGATACTTGATCTTCAGATTCTTTGCTTCTGAGAAGCTCTGCTTCTGATGCGTTGCTTCTTGGCTCAACAACTTCTGATATATCAATATCACAATCTGCAAAATTATCAAATTGCTTTGGTTTTTCAGAACCAAGCTTATCATCAAACCTGATATTGATTGATTCTTCCACAATCAATGTTTCAGTATTGTATACTCTGTAGCCTTTTGAGCGTTCAGAATATCCAAGAAGGAAACATTTTTGTGCTTTGGAATCAAACTTACCAAGATGATCTTTAGTGTTTAGAATAAAGCATACACATCCAAAAGGATGGAAATATGAAATGTTGGGCTTTTTATTCTTCCACAATTCATAAGGAGTCTTATTTAGAATAGGTCTGATAGAGATTCTATTCTGAATATAGCATGCAGTGTTTATTGCTTCTGCCCAGAAATGCTTAGCCATATTGGTTTCATTGATCATGGTTCTGGCCATTTCTTGCAGAGTCCTATTCTTTCGTTCTACAACTCCATTTTGCTGTGGAGTTCTAGGACAAGAGAAATCATGGGCAATACCATTTTCTTTGAAGAATTCTTCAAAGGATCTGTTCTCAAATTCACCACCATGATCACTTCTAACCTTTATGATTTTACACTCTTTTTCAGATTGAATCTGAATGCAGAAATCAAAGAACACTGAATGAGACTCATCCTTGTGTTTCAAGAATTTTACCCACGTCCAGCGGCTATAATCATCTACGATGACTAATCCATATTTCTTCCCTCTGACAGATGCTGTTTTGACTGGGCCAAACAGATCAATGTGCAAGAGTTCTAATGGCCTTGAGGTAGAAACAACATTCTTGGACTTGAATGCAGGTTTGGAGAACTTGCCCTTCTGACATGCTTCACAAAGAGCATCTGATTTGAATTTCAGATTAGGGAGTCCTCTGACAAGATCCAGTTTGTTAATCTGAGAAATCTTTCTCAAACTAGCATGACCTAATCTTCTGTGCCAGACCCACTGCTCTTCAGAAACAGACATAAGACAAGTCACCTTCTGACTCATAAGATCTTGCAGATCTGTCTTATAAATGTTGTTCTTCCTCTTGCCTGTAAATAGGATTGAGCCATCCTTCTGATTTACAGCCTTGCAAGACTTTTGATTAAAGATTATATCATAACCATTGTCACTCAATTGACTGATAGATAAGAGGTTATGTGTTAATCCTTCTACAAGAAGTACATTAGAAATGGAAGGAGAGTTACCAGACTTTATAGTTCCAGAGCCAATTATCTTGCCCTTCTGATCTCCTCCAAACTTGACTTCTCCTCCAGACTTAAGCACCAGGTCTTGGAACATAGACCTTCTTCCTGTCATGTGTCGTGAGCATCCAGAGTCCAGGTACCACGACATGTTGTGCTTTGTCCTTTTTGCAGCCAAGGATATCTGCAATAGGAATAATCTTATCCTTAGGTACCCACATTTTCTTGGGTCCTTTCTTGTTAGATTTTCTCAAGTTCTGATTGAACTTGGGTTTAACATTGTAAGCAATAGGAGGAACAGCATGATAATTTTTAATGTGAGTTTCATGATATTTCCTAGGTTGTGTCACATGCTTTTTGGTGTGTGTTATGTGAAAACTTTGAGCATGTGAAGTGTGCCTAATATCATGGGAGTGGCCATACTTGAACTGATCATACAATGGCTTGTATGTGAATTTCATTTCATCAACAGGTTCAAGTTTGTATGGGGTTTCACCCTCAAAACCAATGCCGACTCTTTTGTTTCCAGACACAGCATATATCATAGAAGCTAGCTGACTTCTGCCAATACTTCTAGATAAGAACTTCCTGAAACTTAAATCATATTCTTTCAGAATATGGTTTAGACTAGGAGTGGATTTTTCTAAATCAGAAGGAGATCCAACATTATTGGATAATTTTAAAAGTTTTTCTTTTAATTCAGAATTCTCCAACTCAAGCTTCTTTGTTTCAAATTCAAATAGCTTTTTCAGCTCTTTGTATTTGAGACTAATCTGAGACTTGAATTCCAGAAGTTCAGTTAGACCGGAAACTAACTCATCTCTAGTAAGTTCAGAAAATACCTCTTCAGAATCTGATTCTGATGTAGATTCTGATCCGTCATCTTCTGTCGCCATCAGCGCACAGTTAGCCTGCTCATCTTCAGAGTCTGAATCATCTTCTGACTCATCCCAGGTTGCCATAAGACCTTTCTTCTTATGAAACTTCTTCTTGGGATTTTCCTTCTGATGTTTTGGACATTCATTCTTGAAGTGTCCAGGCTCATTGCATTCATAGCACATGACCTTCTTCTTGTCAAATCTTCTGTCATCAGAAGATTCTCCACGTTCATATTTCTTTGAACTTCTGACGCCTCTGAACTTCCTTTGCTTGTTCTTCCAGAGTTGATTTAGCCTTCTGGAGATCAAGGACAGTTCATCTTCTTCTTCAGATTCTGATTCTTCAGGATCTTCTTCTCTAGCCTGAAAAGCGTTAGTGCATTTCATGATATTGGATTTTAATGCAATAGACTTACCTTTCTTTTGAGGCTCGTTTGCATCCAGTTCAATTTCATGACTCCTCAGGGCACTGATCAGCTCTTCCAAAGAGACTTCATTTAGATTCTTCGCAATCTTAAATGCAGTTACCATAGGACCCCATCTTCTGGGTAAGCTTCTGATGATCTTCTTTACGTGATCAGCCTTGGTGTATCCCTTGTCAAGAACTCTCAATCCAGCAGTAAGAGTTTGAAATCTTGAAAACATCTTTTCAATGTCTTCATCATCCTCCATCTTGAAGGCTTCATACTTCTGGATTAAAGCGAGAGCTTTAGTCTCCTTGACTTGAGCATTTCCTTCATGAGTCATTTTCAAGGACTCATATATGTCATAGGCCGTTTCCCTGTTAGATATCTTCTCATACTCAGCATGAGAGATAGCATTCAGCAAAACAGTTCTGCATTTATGATGATTCCTGAAAAGCTTCTTCTGATCATCACTCATTTCTTGCCTTGTCAGCTTTACGCCACTGGCATTTACTGGATGTTTGTAACCATCCATCAGAAGATCCCATAGATCACCATCTAGACCAAGAAAGTAACTTTCCAGTTTATCTTTCCAGTATTCAAAGTTTTCACCATCAAATACCGGCGGTCTAGTATAACCATTGTTACCGTTGTGTTGCTCAGCAGAGCCAGATGTAGGTGTAGACTTTGCAGTTTCATCAGCCATCTTTTACTGAAGCGTTTTTCTCTTCCTGAATCTTTTCTAAACACGGTTAAGTGCTTGCACCTTAGAACCGGCGCTCTGATGCCAATTGAAGGATAGAAAAACACTTAGAAAGGGGGGGGGGGGTTTGAATAAGTGTAGCTTTAAAAACTTGACAGATAAAAATAAATTGCACAGTTATTTTTATCCTGGTTCGTTGTTAACTAAACTACTCCAGTCCACCCCCGCAGAGATGATTTACCTCAACTGAGGATTTAATCCACTAATCGCACGGATTACAATGGTTCTCCACTTAGTCAGCAACTAAGTCTTCCAGAGTCTTCTGATCACACACTGATCACTCCAGGAACAACTGCTTAGATACCCTCTAAGACTTTCTAGAGTATTCTGATCCACACGATCACTCTAGTTACAACCTACTTAGATACCCTCTAAGACTTCCTAGAGTATTCTGATCCACACGATCACTCTAGTTCCTTACAACTTAATGTAATCAATTCTAAGAGTATTACAATTGCTTCTTAAAAGCTATAATCACAAACTGTGATATTTCTCTTAACGTTTAAGCTTAATCTCACTAATATATTACAACAGCAATGTAGTGAGCTTTGATGAAGATGAAGATTCTGAGCTTTGAATAGAACAGAGTTTCAGCAAGTTAATATGAGTTGTTTTGTTCAGAATCGTTAACCTTGCTTCTCATCAGAACTTCATATTTATAGGCGTTGGAGAAGATGACCGTTGAGTGCATTTAATGCTTTGCGTGTTCCGTACAACATCGCATTTAATGTTATACGCTTTTGTCAACTACCTCGAGCCTTGTTCACGCTGTGTCTACTGACGTTGCCTTTAATAGCTTTTAACGTTCCTTTTGTCAGTCAGCGTAGCTTGCCACTTGTACTTCCTTCTGATCTGATGTTTGTGAATACAACGTTTGAATATCATCAGAGTCAAACAGCTTGGTGCAAAGCATCTTCTGATCTTCTGACCTTGAAGTGCTTCTGTGCGTGATACCATCAGAACTTCAGTGCTTCTGATCTCATGTTCTTCTGATGCTTCCATAGACCCATGTTCTGATTCTGCTTCGACCATCTTCTGATGTCTTGACAGACCATGTTCTGATGTTGCATGCTGAACCCTTTGAGACAAAGCTTCTGAGCGCTGAATTATGCATACTCTTTATATATTTCCTGAAAAGGAAATTGCATTGGATTAGAGTACCATATTATCTTAAGCAAAATTCATATTATTGTTATCATCAAAACTAAGATAATTGATCAGAACAAATCTTGTTCTAACAGGATTGTCCAGCAACTCATCAACAAACATCTTCTCCTCAAGAACTCTCCTGTTTCTGATAGGATGATAGTATACACCATTATCAACTTCAAGAAGATATCCAGCATATCCAGGTGCAGCAGCCACAAGTCTCTTCTTAACAGCCATGGCTCCAACTTGAAAATCTTGGCGAAAACTTCTCCAGAGATTTCTAGTAGAAACATCATCAAGGTCATTGAAGAAGGCATATTTCAAGAGATCCATCCTACTGATAACTTCTTGTCTTAACAACTCCAGGTAAATATGAGGTTCAGGTTCAGGAGGATTGAAGGTGAATTTGTAGTCAGGGTAGAGAAGGCAATATGGGTTGGATTTTTTGGTAGGAAAGGGATGGGATAGAGAAGGTGGAACTGCTGTGGTTGAAGAGGATGGAATATCTGAGGAGATGGTTGATGAGGATGGTATATCAGTGGGTGTGGGAGGATAGACATTTAGTGGAGTGGGGTTCAAAACAGGTGTAGAAAGAGATGGTTGAGGAGGATTTGGAATGGTGAATGTGTTGTGATGTTCAGAAGGAGAAGGTTGGATAGAAGATTGAGGTTCAGAAGGAGGTGGTTGGTATACTTGCCTGGGAAAATTTGTAGTTCTTACAGTATGGAAAGATTCCCTGATGCGCTGGTCTTGAAATTCTAGAGAGTTTACTTTGACAGGATCAAAGGTGACCCTTTGCTTCTTGGCTTTCTTGGCTTCTTCTTCTTGAGCCTTTCTCTTCAGCCTTGCTTCTTGCTTCTTCTGATCCTTTTTCTGAAGGTCAACCAGAGAAGGAAGCACTCTTCCACGAATTCACGCAGGATCGACAGAAGATTGAGTTCTTACAGAAGCTTCCAAATATTGCTTAACAGTCTTGTGAAGTTCTGCTTGGAACAAGGTAGCAAAGCCTTCCACCTGAATTCTTCTGGTCAGAATATCTGGGGAGATTACAGGAACCGAAGTTACCTTCGTGATAAGTTCCAGTCTTAGCAGATCAAAAGCATTGATGACATGCCCTTGAATGGCTCCAAAGAATTTGAACGTTCCAATAGTCCTTAGAGAGTCCATCAAATCACTTTCTATCAGAATGTTTGAGATCATTCTGGCGAAAGGAATAGTATTTCTTTGAAGATGAGGATACTTCTCACGTTCTTTATCTCTTGACTCTTCAATAGCCATCTTCAGATTCTGAAACAGAATGTTAGAGATGTTCAGTTCAATTCTTCTTCCAATGCAGAAGAGAGTGTATTTGTGATCAGGACTGATGTACATGGAGGATAATGATCTTCTTCTATGATGAAGAGATCCCAGAATAATTTCGGCCCAGACTTGATAGAACGCCCTCAATGTACCAGTTTGGTGAGATTGAAGACCAGTTGCATAAGATATTTGTCCTTCAACCTGTGGCCAACTAACCCTGGCAGGAAGTGGACCAGTACATCCTTCTTCATCATCCAGGTTGTACAACTTCCTTATCAACTTCTCAGTAATCACAACTTCATGCCCTAACACGAAGGAGATAATTGCAGTTGGAGTAACCGTTGCATGAGCCCAAAAATCTTTTACAAGAGCCGGATAAATTGGTCCAACCAATCTATCAAGGTAGTTTGACCATCCTTGTGCCATTGTCTTTGCTTCAAGTTTGAAACCATGTGCTCTCAGATTTTCAAAGTCCACTGAAGACTCACAAAGAACTTCCATCTCTGCAGTAGGAATGGAATAGGTCTTCAATGGAGCAAAACCACGCTTGCTCAAAACCAGTTGAGTGGAAGACATTTCTGCTTGGTTTGAGGAACTTGACGAAGGATTCATGATGAGATGCTAAGTTTCAGACACAAACTAGGGTTTATGCGATGAATGCAAAAAGAGAGGGACGAATGAAGAGAGAGAGAGTGAAAAAGACGAAATGAGGATGAAGGGGAGTATATAAAAGGTTTGAAAAAAAATAATAACTGCAAAATGGTTTAAGTGAAATGATTACAGAAAAACATGACATCAATTTGCATTTAATGAGATATGACGTTAGGAGAGATAAAGTGACAAAATGAAATGATTTGCACAGTTACCTAGGGCGGCGTCTCCTCAACTGCACGCATGCTTGTCCAAAAATAGTGAACACGTGTTCATTTTCTGGAAAACTGGTGACAGCTGTTTTACTTTAAAAGAGATTCTGAATCAGCTTAGATAATGAAACGTTAGTAATAACAGAATCAGAACTTCTAATTGATCATTATCAGAACTTCTTATATACACAAAATCCCAACACATTTCAGAATTTAACCATACATAAAATCTTCTCATCTTCTCATTCTGGGCATAAATCCATACTTATATTCTTCAGAATGAACTTAAACCTATCTTCAGCAAGGGGTTTTGTAAAGATATCAGCCCATTGATGGTCTGTATCCACAAAGTTTAAAGAGAGAACACCCTTCTGAACATAGTCCCTAATGAAATGATGTTTAATCTCAATATGTTTAGCCTTGGAATGTAAGATAGGATTCTTAGATAAACATATGGCAGAAGTATTATCATAGAAGATAGGGATGTTACTATCATATATTTGATAATCTTCTAGCTGACTCTTCATCCAGAGCATTTGTGTGCTACAACCAGCAGCAACAACATATTCTGCTTCTGTTGTTGAGAGGGCAATGGTAGCTTCCTTCTTGCTGTACCAGGAGATCAGATGACTTCCTAGAAATTGACAACTTCCAGAAGTACTTTTCCTTTCAATTCTATCTCCAGCATAGTCAGCATCACAAAATCCTACTAAGTTGTATTCTTTAGATTTTCTGTAGACTAAACCAACATTAGTAGTACCTTTCAGATATCTCAGAATTCTCTTAACAGCAGTTAAGTGAGATTCTCTAGGATCTGATTGGAATCTAGCGCACAAACAAACACTGAATAGAATGTCAGGTCTAGAAGCAGTTAAATATAGAAGAGATCCAATCATACCTCTGTACAACTTCTGATCTACCTTCTTACTTACCTCATCCTTACCTAGAACACACGTTGGATGCATAGGAGTTTTGGCTTCTTTGCTTTCAGAAAGATTAAACTTCTTCAGAAGTTCTTTCACATACTTCGTTTGATGAACATAAGTTCCATCAGAAGTTTGATTTATTTGAATCCCAAGAAAATACTTGAGTTCACCCATCATGCTCATTTCAAATTCAGCCTGCATAGACTTAGCAAACTCCTTTCCAAGTGAAGCATTAGATGTTCCAAAAATAATATCATCAACATAAATTTGACAAATTAAATTGTCCTTCTTAGATGTTTTACAGAAGAGAGTCGTATCCACTTGTCCTCTAGTGAAACCATTGTCCAGAAGGAAAGAACTTAATCTTTCGTACCAAGCTCTAGGAGCTTGCTTCAATCCATACAATAATTTCTTAAGTTTGAAAACATGTTCTGGAGACTTAGAGTCTTCAAAACCAGGAGGTTGGTGGACATAGACTTCTTCATCTATATAACCATTTAAGAAGGCACTCTTAACATCCATCTGATACAGAGTAATGTTATGCTGAGTGGCAAAAGAAATTAATAAGCGAATAGATTCTAACCTGGCCACTGGTGCAAAGGTTTCAGTATAGTCAATTCCTTCTTGTTGACTATATCCCTGAGCCACCAGTCTGGCTTGGTTTCTTACCACTTCTCCCTTCTCACTAAGTTTGTTTCTGAAAACCCACTTTGTACCAATGATGTTAAATCCTTTTGGTCTACGAACAAGATCCCATACATCATTCCTTGTAAACTGATTTAGTTCTTCTTGCATGGCAATTATCCAGTCTGGATCTTCTAGAGCTTGATCAACAAAAGTTGGCTCGATCAAAGAAACAAGACCTAATTGACATTCTGCATTGTTCTTAAGGAATGCTCTGGTTCTGATAGGATCATCTTTCTTTCCAAGAATCACATCTTCTGAGTGAGCTGAGATGAGTCTAGAAGGTCTTCTGACGGTTGGCTCTTCAGAAGTTCTGAGATTCTCTAAAGATGCTGCGACTTGATCTTCTGATTCTTTGCTTCTGAGATTTTCAGCTTCTGAAACTTTGCTTCTTGGTTCTACAGCTTCTGATATATCAATATCTATATCTGCAAAATTCTCAAACTGCTTTGGCTTTTCAAGACCAAGCTTATCATCAAATCTGATATTGATTGATTCTTATACAACCAATGTTTCAGTATTGTATACTCTGTAGCCTTTAGAGTGTTCAGAATATCCAAGAAGGAAACATTTTTGTGCCTTAGAATCAAACTTACCAAGATGATCTTTAGTACTCAGAATAAAACAAACACATCCAAAAGGATGAAAATATGAAATGTTGGGCTTTTTGTTCTTCCACAATTCATAAGGAGTCTTATTTAGAATAGGTCTTATAGAGATTGTATTCTGAATATAACATGCAGTGTTTATTGCTTCTGCCCAGAAGTGCTTAGCTATATTGGTCTCATTGATCATGGTTCTGGCCATTTCTTGTAGAGTCCTATTCTTTTGCTCTACAACTCCATTTTGCTGTGGAGTTCTAGGGCAAGAGAAATCATGGGCAATACCATTTTCTTTGAAGAACTCCTCAAAGAATCTGTTCTCAAATTCACCACCATGATCACTTCTGACCTTTATGATTTTGCACTCCTTCTCAGATTGAATCTGAGTGCAGAATTCAAAGAACACTGAATGAGACTCATCCTTGTGTTTTAAGAACTTTACCCATGTCCAGCGGCTATAATCATCTACGATGACTAATCCATATTTCTTCCCTCTGATAGATGCTGTTTTGACTGGTCCAAACATATCAATGTGCAGAAGTTCTAACGGCCTTGAGGAAGAGACAACATTCTTAGATTTGAATGCAGGTTTGGAGAACTTGCCCTTCTGACATGCTTCACAAAGAGCATCTGATTTGTATTTCAGATTTGGGAGTCCTCTAACCAAATTTAGTTTGTTAATCTGAGAAATCTTTCTCAAACTAGCATGTCCTAATCTTTTGTGCCAGACCCATTTCTCTTCAGAAACAGACATAAGGCAAGTCACCTTCTGCTTCTCAAGATCTGAAAGATCAATCTTATAAATGTTGTTCTTTCTCTTTCCTGTAAATAGGATTGAGCCATCCTTCTGACTTACAGCCTTGCAAGACTTTTGATTGAAGACTATGTCATAACCATTGTCACTTAATTGACTTATGGACAATAAGTTATGCGCTAATCCTTCTACAAGAAGTACATTAGTTATGGAAGGAGAGTTACCAATACTTATGGTTCCAGAGCCAATAATCTTGCCCTTCTGATCTCCTCCAAACTTGACTTCTCCACCAGATTTAAGCACCAGGTCTTGGAACATAGACCTTCTTCCCGTCATGTGTCGCGAGCACCTAGAGTCCAGGTACCATGACATTTTGTGCTTTGTCTTCTTTGCTGCTAAGGATATCTGCAACAGAAATTATCTTCTCCTTAGGTACCCACAGTTTCTTGGGTCCTTTCTTGTTAGTTTTCCTCAAGTTCTGATTGAACTTGGGTTTAGCATGATAAGTAACAGGAGGAACAACATGATATTCTTTAGGTTTGGCAGCATGATATTTTTTTGGTTGTGTCACATGCTTCTTGGTGTGTGTAGTGTTAAAGCTTTTGGCATGTGAAGTGAGCCTAATATCATGTGAGTGGCCATATTTGAACTGATCATACAATGGCTTGTATGTGATTTTCAAATCATCAACAAGTTCAAATTTGTGTGGGGTATCACCCTCATAGCCAACGCCAATCCTTTTGTTTCCAGAAACACCATATATCATAGAAGCAAGATGACTTCTGCCAATACTTCTAGATAGAAACTTCCTGAAGCTCGAGTCATATTCTTTCAGAATATGATTGAGACTGGGAATGGATTTTTCTGATTCAGAAGGAGATCCAATATCTTTGGATAATTTTAAAACTTTTTCCTTCAGTTCAGAATTTTCCACTTCCAGCTTCTTAGTTTCAAATTCAAATAGCTTTTTCAGCTTTTTGTATTTGATACTAAGATGAGCCTTGAGTTCCAGAAGTTCAGTTAAACTGGAAACTAACTCTTCTCTAGATAGCTCAGAAAATACCTCTTCAGAATCTGATTCTGATCCGTCATCCACTGTGGCCATCAGTGCAAGGTTTGCCTGCTCGCCTTCAGAGTCTGATTCTGATTCTGATTTTGAATCATCTCATGTTACCATAAGACCTTTCTTCTTATGAAACTTCTTATTGGGATTCTCCTTCTGAAGTTTTGGACATTCATTCTTGAAGTGTCCAGGCTCATTGCATTCATAGCAGATGACCTTCTTCTTGTCAGATCTTCTGCCTCCAGAAGATTCTCCTCTTTCAGGCTTCTTTGAACTTGTGAAGCTCTTGAACTTCCTTTGCTTGCTCTTCCAAAGATGGTTTACCCTTCTGGAGATCATGGACAGTTCATCTTCTTCTTCTTCTGATTCTGATTCTTCAGAATCTACTTCTTCAGCCTGAAAAGCGTTAGTGCATTTTTTATAATTAGATTTTAACGTAATAGACTTACCTTTCTTCTGAGGTTCATTAGCATCCAGCTCAATTTCATGACTTCTTATAGCACTGATCAATTCTTCAAGAGAGACTTCATTCAGATTCTTGGCAATTTTGAAAGCAGTCACCATAGGACCCCATCTTCTTGGCAAGCTTCTGATGATCTTCTTGACATGATCAGCCCTTATGTATCCCTTGTCAAGAACTCTCAATCCAGCAGTTAGCGTTTGAAATCTTGAGAACATCTTCTCAATATTCTCATCATCCTCCATCTTGAAGGCTTCATATTTCTGGATCAAGGCAAGAGCTTTAGTCTCCTTGACTTGGGCATTTCCTTCATGGGTCATTTTCAATGACTCATATATGTCATAGGCAGTTTCCCTGTTAGATATCTTCTCAAATTCAGCATGAGAGATAGCATTCAACAAAACAGTCCTACACTTATGATGATTTTTGAATTGCTTCTTTTGATCATCATTCATTTCTTGTCTTATAAGCTTTACACCAGTAGCTTTCACTGGATGTTTGTAACCATCCATCAGCAGATCCCATAGGTCACCATCTAGACCAAGGAAGTAACTTTCAAGTTTATCTTTCCAGTATTCAAAGTTTTCACCATCAAATACTGGTGGTCTAGTATAACCATTGTTACCATTTCCATTGTATTGCTCAGCAGAGCCAGATGTAGATGTATTTGTTGGATTTTCCCCAGACATCTTGACTTAAGCGTTTTTCTCTTCCTGAATCTTTTCTAAACACGGTTAAGTGCTTGCACCTTAGAACCGGCGCTCTGATACCAATTGAAGGATAGAAAAACACTTAGAAAGGGGGGGTTTGAATAAGTGTAGCTTTAAAACTTGTAAGATAAAAACAATTTGCACAATGATTTTTATCCTGGTTCGTTGTTAACTAAACTACTCCAGTCCACCCCCTTTGAGTGATTTACCTCACCTGAGGATTTAATCCACTAATCACACAAGATTACAATGGTTTTCCACTTAGACAACTTCTAAGTCTTCTAGAGTATACTGATCAAAACCTGATCACTCTAGGAACAATCTGCTTAGATACCCTCTAAGACTTTCTAGAGTATACTGATCAACAACCTGATCACTCTAGTTCTTACAACTTAATGTAAACAAATTCTAAGAGTTACAATGCTTCTTATAAAGCTATTATCACAACTGTGATTTTCTCTTAAGTTTAAGCTTAATCTCACTAAGATATTACAACAGCAATGTAGTGAGGTTGAAGATGAAGTTTGAGAGCTTTTTTAATTTGACAACGTTTCTGTATATTACTCAGAGTTGGTTATTTTGCTTCTCATCAGAACTTCATATTTATAGGCGTTTGAGAAGATGACCGTTGGGAGCATTTAATGCTTTGCGTATTCTGTACAACATTGCATTTAATGTTTCACTCTTTTGTCAACTACCTCGAGCCTTGCTTTCGCTGTGTCTACTGACGTTGCCTTTAATAGCTACTAACGTTCCTTTTGTCAGTCAGCGTAGCCTGCCATCTTGTACTTGCTTTTGATCTGATGTTTGTGTAAACAACGTTTGAATATCATCAGAGTCAAAAAGCTTGGTGCAGAGCATCTTCTTGTCTTCTGACCTTGAAGTGCTTCTGAGCGTGATACCATGAGAACTTCAGTGCTTCTGCTTCTGATCTCAAGTCCTTCTGATGCTTCCATAGACCATGTTCTGATTCTGCTTGACCATCTTCTGATGTCTTGCCAGACCATGTTCTGATGTTGCATGCTGAACCTTCTGAGTCAGTGCTTCTTGCGCTGATTTTGTGCATACTCTTTATATAATTCCTGAAATGGAAATTGCATAGTATTAGAGTACCACATTATCTCATACAAAATTCATATACAATGTTATCATCAAAACTAAGAATATTGATCAGAACAAATCTTGTTCTAACAATTGGAAATCGGGAGAACATCTCACCCCCAAAACTTACGAAAGAACAAAGAATTATCAAGGCTTCTCAGGTATTGATTCCATCTCTTCTTTCTGAAAAATACATTAGGGTTTTTAGGACCACTAGCCCAGAAGGTCATTTGGAAAAATGCGTAAAATTTTTCCCATGTCACTTTGACACAAAACCTATAGTGAACAAAACCAATTCTTCCAAGAAAAAAGGTTCAACCCAGCAATCTGCTGATTCCAACAGGGGAACGAGAGAGGCTTTCCGACTGGACTATATCACAGACAACTTTAGGCCATTCAGTTCTTGCCCATCTTTAGATAAATCATATTTATCTTGGTTAGATAAAGTTGAAACCCAAAAAGCTTCATTATGGAAAGAACTAGGTATTTTTGACCTAAATCAAATGTCAAGGCTAGGATTTAGTTACTGTCAACCTTTGTTGTTATCTAGCTTGTACTTTTGGGACAGTACATATAACACTTACTAGCTCCCATGTGGAATGATAACTCCCACACTTTTCGACATAGATGCTATCTCTAGACTCCCTCCAACAGGAGAAACCTTTAACCCTTATTAGGATAGTGAAGACTTAATCGGATTCACCTTCAAGAATGCTGCTTTCAGTTCCTATATCAGTCTATACCATACTCAAGAAGAAACTGTTTCCGATGTAGAACACATAGCATTCTTAGGTCTATGGTTATCCAAATTCATCTTTTATTGTAAATATTTGCGAGTTGCACGGAGGTTCCTAACACTTGCTAACCAATTACATGCTGGTCAAAAAATATGTTTAAGTGAACTTTTCTTAGCAGGTTTATATGAGAGTCTAGGATCTGCAAGTGAGAAAATAAAAGACTATAAACCTGGCACTAACTTGCTCCTATCTGGACCTTATTGGCTCCTTCAATTGTGGCTTAATGCCACCTTCGAACCTTCTTTGTCAACGCGTGGACCCGTTGATGAAAATAGTCCAGATATAAAGGATAGAAAAATCGAAGGTACCAGACTCCTTCGGTTGACCCCTGCTGATGAGGATACAAATTTGTAAGCTTCTCTTACCCAATACACCCTAATGGTTTCATCATGTCACACTTTCACCCCTTCGATGACTCCATTTTCTAGTCGAACTCACGATCCATCTTGGTTTACTTATTCACTTGAAGATGCTGTGAAAGAGAAGAACACCAACGTTGAAGACATATGGCGCGCATTTTTGCTTCCTCGATTGCTGGTTTTCAGACTTCTACCTGTAAAAAGCCACATATGCTTGTTGGCTTATCAACCTAATTTTGTTTCCAGACAATTTGAGTTATGCCAACTCATCCCTGTTTCTCTCTTTCAACGGAAACGCAAGCTATGTGTTGCGAATACCACTTGGGCAGCTCGAGATATTGAAACACACCAAAAACGCTATGCAGACTTTGCTGAATTTCAATTGATAGTGTACCAACCAGCATTCTATTCCACAAAAGGGTTCGACCAATTGTGGATGGACTTCTATTCTCTGAATATGTACACCACTGGAGAAATTGATGCTAAACTGACAAAAGCTTTTTCATCTTTGCAGGACCAATCTCACAAAGGGAAACTCACACATTGCGAAGAAATCCAAGCATTCCAAAAGTACTTTGGAACTGTCTACAAGCCTACCCAAGTTCTTCAAACAGTTTGTGATGCAGCCCTTATTCTAAAAGAGAAGTTCGAAAAACAAATTTCTAAAAGAAAAACTCTCAAAGCCATAAAACCCGAGTTTAGATATGACTTGGCTTTTAAATTTGAACCACCTCGATTCCCAAGATTACCAAATGTAGATTTTGCTTTATCATTTTCCCCCTTACCCAAATTGGTTTGGATGTGGGGATCTCTTTAAAGAGCTGACAAATGATCGACAAAAACCTGCTAAAAGAGTAGTTGCAACCAAACATACCTTAGACAGTTTCAAAGGCTTTCTTCACTTCGACTTGGATGCAGTGAGGATTACCTCGCCAATGGGTCAAGGTGTGGAATGTTTGGATTTCTTGGTTTTACAACCTTTCAACCGACTAATCTTTAATATAATGCATGTTTTGACCAAACTATTTTTTTCCAGCCATCGAAAGGAAAACATCAAGAAAAGACAAACCTGCAGCTAAAACTGCCTCTGGCATGACCACCTCCACGAGTCAAGGAATTCCAGCTGACGAGGTTGCTCCCAAAACAACAAAAAAACCAAAGGTATTTAATGATATGATCTTTTATTCCTTTCCTTTTTCTAAAAGCCTTTGTCTTTCCCTTTTCCAGGGTAGTGGCAAACCTCCCTTGACGCCAAACTAAAGGAAGAAATCTAGTGGTGATGCCGCCGCTGTCGAATAACATGAGGAAATTGCTTCTCCTAAGCCAAAAGGGAAGAAACAAAAGAAGCACAAGGCAACGGTCTCTTCTTATCAAGCCACGAACGTTGCTAATGTCCAACTGAAAGATGTTCCTCCTCCTCCCAGAGAAATCCAGCCTCAACCTTCTGGCAACTTGGTTCTAGAGTACAATGGGAGCAATGCTTCGGAACCTGACGCTCAATCGGTAATCATCTCTTACTATTTTCCTTTTGTCGAAAAAATAAGTCTTTCCTTTATTCTAACACTCTTTTCTTTAGGAAAAAACTATGATCCCTATAGCCACCAATCAAGGTGACCCCTCAGATGAAGGGAACCCGTCTCCACCCCAAAGTAATGTTGCCCAGAACAAAGGATCTTCGACTAGAGCACCACTACTTGAACAGGCTGACACTCAGCAAGAACAAGAGATTTCTTCTTCTGTCGAAGATATGGAAACGGATATGGCACACGGTCAAGAGGCCAACTCAGGAGGTGAAGACTCTGAAGAGACTCCTAACAATCTTCCTCTTCATGCCAATTTTCCCAGAGACTATGATGATGATCAATCCACTGGGGACGCTGAACACACTTCCGACCAAAATGAAAGAACGATTGAGGAAGAGATAGCTCTTGAAGTGAATAAGGATCCTTTTGTTGAAATTGCTGCTACCAAAACCACACAAACCAATCCTATTCAAACTGTTGCAACCCGGAACCCAACTTTGCCACTTACTAAAGAGGAAATGATTACTCTGAAGCATAAAGACCCTCTTAGATATGTGAAGCTGATAATGGCTCAAAGGGAATCCTCTTCTGACAAGAGTCTGTCTGGGGCTTCGACTCCTTCTGGAACTAGTGTGTCTGAAGCATCTTATGATGATCTCTTGAAGCAAGTGAAAGAGTCTATCTTTGAAGTTGACCTTTTCGAGAAATTAAGAACAGAAGCGAGTGCTAGCTCGAGCATCAAAAAGCTGATAGGCAAGATCAACATCACTGCTTGCCCTACTGATGTTGGCGAAATTCTCATCGATATTCAGAATCTAATTGATCAAGTTCAGGCAGAACGAAACAAAGAAGTGGACGCTACTTCCCAAATCAAGTCAATCGAACGTGCCAAATCTACTGAATTCGATGAAGCACTTATCGCCTATGAAGCCTCTACGAAAATACTTACTGCCCAGGAATTAGCACGAACTAAGTTCAACAATTATGCTTCTTCTATTAAACTCTGGGAATCTCAAATCGAAGAGCTAAAGCAAAAGATTTCCAAAGCAAAGACAGAGCAAGCTGCTATTCAAGGCTTGGACAGCACAGAAGCGGATAAGTTGGCGAAGCAAAGTGTCGAACATGTTGAAAAAGCTACTGCTATGGACACAAAGGTTGCTCGTTTGAAGGAAATTCAAGAAGCTGCCCAATACAAGATAAGTTTGGTGAAGATAAAATACCAACGAATGAAGGACTCTATCCCCTTTTAGTCTCTTCAGTTTTTTTTTTATTTCTGCTTGTAATTATCTTTTAAGACAAAACTTGTATTTCGGTAACTTTTAATATCTCAATCTAATTATTACTTTAGCTGTAATAATTGCCTCTATATTATGACTGTTCATAACATTAGGTTTCCCTATGGTCATTAAGTTTCGATTAGACTTTTGGGTGCCCCAAGCAAGTAACCGTCAATTAAACATGACACGTTTTCCCAAACATTTATTCAGTTCTCAAGTGTGCCGGTCGTGTGATGATTTAGTTTTAACATCCAAGGCACAAATGTGGCGGACTATACAACTCCCCTCTAGGGATCTAACACGTGGCCCACCATTACTGCTATTGCGTAATTAACCTCAACGTGGGTTACTCCTATATAAACCTCTCCACTTTTCTTATTTTGTCATTCCCATCCAACGATAACTTCTTTCTCACCAAACAAAACAAACCCTTTTCGCTTTCTCCATCATGTCTTCCTTCAACAGAGAAAACATTCCTCATATCATCAAGGAAAGAATTCTTTCTCCCATTGATTTTGATGAACAAAAGATTGATCTCAACCTCATGTTCGCAAAGCAAAACTTAGAGTATTACCTAACCATCCTAGATGGACCTATCTATCCATCTGTTCTTGGCAACTTATGGATGAATGCCACTGTTCATAGGGACCGTGAGGACAGAGAAGCTATCCACTCCAACATATTTGGCTTTCCTATCACCATCACTACCAACATCATTTCAAAAGTGATTAAGTGTGAAGCCATTGGAGCTCGCATTGCTGAATATGACAGCAAGCTTGTCTCTGACGTTCTGAGGGTGGTGTTTACTGACCCTAATAAGGCTTTTACTGCCCTTGTAGGCAGGATCTGGCACCAAGTTCATGTCTTTAACTTTCATCCCAGGATGGAAGATCAAGATAGAATAATGCTTGAAGACCTTAGGTTCCTATATCATCTTCTTCGCATGGAGAAGATAAATATACCTCTTACCATCTTCAACTATCTGAAGGAAAAGATTCTGGACTCACGCTATGGTGAGGTTCTTTTCACTCCTTATGGAAGAGTTCTGACTCACATCTTTATTAAAACGGGTGTTATCAAAAAGATGCGTGAAGCAGGGTTGTCCAGTTTCCTTGCAACAGAATGTGGGGGAAAATAGATCTAGAAAGGTTGCGTTTTGGACGTGACTGAAATTGTCTTTTAGGGCTATTTTATCAATGTTGATGCATTCTAGGTGCTATGCATCACTTTTTGTATTTCTCTGTAGTATGTAGCCATTTTGGCAAAATCAATATTTTGGAATGAAATATATATTCGCCATTTTAGCTTATAATGTTGATTTTTGATATCTACGTTGTTGCAATTTTAACCTCATGCATAAATGGCTTATATCTCTTTAGATATTTCCCATTTACTTTTAGGACTCTTCGATCCTCTGCTAGTTCTTCTATCTCATACGCATTATTTGAAAATTCTTTCAAAATTCGAAAAGGTCCTTCCCAATGTGGAGACCATTTCCCTAAAACTTTATTCTTTTTATCCATAGGTAATATAACTTTCCAAACTAAATAATTTGAAGTAAAAGTTTTACCTTTGACCTTTTTGTTATATGCTCTTGCTACTCTCTCATTCTGTCTCCTTAAGACTTCTAACGCGCGCAACCTTTCTTCGTCTAGCTCTATCAACTCATTCATCATCATCTCCCATTATAGGTCGTATGGGATTTCTCTTTGCTTCTGGATCCGTACTGATTGCAAGTAAATTTCGACAGGTAAGACTGCGTCATGTCCAAACGTTAACTGGAAAGGTGTGCTGTTTGTTGCTTATTTAGGAGAGGTTCGGAAAGCCCAATGCACTTGATCTAGCGTCTTGTGCCAGTTTTTTGGCTTTGTTCCTACGTGCTTCTTTATCAACCCAATGATTACTTTGTTTGCTGCCTCGACTTGTCCATTTGCTTGAGCATAGTAAGGTGTGGATGTTAACAATTTGAATCCCATCTCTTTTGATAATTCTTGCATCTTTCGACCAGTAAATACTGACCCTTGATCCGTTGTTATAGTTTATGGGATTCCAAACCTATACAATATTTGTCTTTGAATGAAATCTATGACTGTTTCTTGGTCTACATTTACTAATGGCACTGCTTCGACCCATTTGGTAAAGTAGTCAATTCCAACAAGAATGTACTTTTGACCTTTAGATGAAGTATGTCGAATTTCACCAATTAAATCTAATGCCCAACCCCTAAATGGCCATGGCTTGATAATTGTGTGAGGCTCACTTGCAGGAGCATGTTGGATTCCTGAATGTATTTGACATTCTTGACAGTCTTTGGAAAATTCTATACAATCCTTTAGCATGGTAGGCCAATACATCCCGTATCTGAAAAGAAACCATTTCATTTTATGGCCTGCTTGATGTGCCCCACATGTTCCACTATGAACACTAGATAATTTCAAGTACGCTTCATTCTCACCCAAACATTTTAATAAAATGCCTTCAGGAGTTTTCTTGAATAACTCATTACCCATCAAAACGTACGACAAAGCTCTATACTTGGTTTTTCCGTCCGTGTTCAATGAGGGATCTCTAAGATATTCTATAATTGGAGTTCTCCAATCTGTGTTTGTTAGAGTATCAATAGCCAACACTTCGAATTCTTCTTTGTTAGCGTAACCTAAACGATTTCTTTCCAAGTCACTTGGAGATAATTTGGTTGCCATTGCTTTTCCTCTTACTTCAACCAATTCCTCTAGCTTCTCCTTTGAGATCTTATATCCTAAAGCTATTTGTGCTAAATCATTAGCCTCTTGATTTTTGATTCTAGGGACATGCTTTATGTCTACATACTCGAATTTTTTAAGCAACCTGTTTGCAATAACGAAACACATGACTAGGTTCTCCTTGATGCACTTATATTCCTTCATCAGTTGCTTGATTACCAATTCGGAGTCACCTTTAATTTCGACCCTAGTTGCCCCCAATTCCAACAAGGCTTCAAGTCCTGCAATTAAAGCTTAATAGTCTGCCCCATTGTTCGAGCATGAGGGTCCTTCGATTCTATACTTGAGTTTTGTTGGAATTCCATCAGGAGAAATTAGTAGAATCCCAACTCCACTACCCTCTTTATGGGCGGAACCGTCGAAGAACAATCTCCAAGGTTTCAACTCAACTAGGAGTTGAGGAGTTTTGACCACTGCGTGATCCACTATAAAATCTGAGACTACTTGGCCTTTCATAGCTTTTAAAGGCATAAAAGCCAAAGAATACTCAGTTAGGGCTAAAGCCCAATTGCCAATTCGACTATGCATTATTGGCTTTGATAACATGTACTTAACAACGTCAAAATGCAAAGATACGTACAAATCTATTGGCTTTATATAATATTTGACTTTAGTACATGAAAAATATAAACATAGACACAACATTTCTATTGAAGTATATCTAGTTTCTGCATCATTTAATACCCTACTTAGATAATATATGGCCCTTTCAATTCCATTTTTCTCTTCTTGTGCTAACATACAACCTATAGTAGTGTCTGAAGCTGATATATATAATCTCATGTGCTTCTTTCCGTTTGGTGGTGACAAGATAGGCGGATTCGTTAGATACTGCTTTATCTTTTCGAATGCCTCCTGATGTTCATTTGTCCACTCGAAATTTCCATGTTTCAGACGCAAAAGAGGGGAGAAGGCTTGAATTCGACCACTTAAATTTGAAATGAATCTCCTCAGGAAATCTATCTTCCCTAATAAAGATTGCAATTCTTTCTTAGTTGATGGGACTTTGGTCTCCATAATAACCTTTGTTTTATTCTGATTAATCTCTATCCCCTTTTTGTGAACCACAAAGCCCAAAATATTTCAAGCCTGCACACAAAATGCACATTTAAGAGGGTTCATCTTTAAGCCATGTTTTCTCATTCTTTCGAATGATTGGCTCAGATGGGTTAGATGATATTTGTCTGATATAGACTTTATTACTATGTCATCTATATAAACCTGCATAAAGGTTTCAATGTAATCATGAAAAATAGAGTTCATTGCACGCTGGTATGTTGCCCCAGCGTTTTTAAGACCAAAAGGCATAACGATCCACTCGTAAGTGCCTATTGCCCCGGGGCAACGAAAGGGTGTTTTAGAAACATCCTCTTCTGCAAAGAAAATTTAATTATACCCGGAATAACCATCGAGCATGCTAAGATATTCATATCCTGCAGCCGAGTCTACTAGCATTTCTGCCACAGGCATAGGATATTCATCCTTAGGAGTTGCTGCATTCAGATCACGAAAATCTATACACACTCTTAAAGAACCATTTTTCTTAATAACTGGAGCTATATTTGCAATCCATTCAACGTACCTGGTGGTCCGAATGAAGTTGCAACGAAGAAGCCTTTCGACCTCCTTCTTGATCTTTAAAAGGATCTCTGGGGCGAACCTTCTTGGTGTCTGCTTGATGGGCTTCTTGCCATCCTTAATAGGCAGTTTCAGTTCGACCAAATATCTCTTTAAACCAGGCATTTCATCATAGTCCCAAGCAAAACAGTCTTTATTTTTCTTTAATAATTCAACTAACCTGTTTTTCATCTTGGGGTCCAGCTTAGCGCTGATGTATGTAACTCTCTCCGTGGTTCCATCTCTGAGATCAATCTCCTCTAATGGGTCCTGAGCTAACATCTTTGCGCTTGATGACCTTGGATCTTTCTCAAATCCCAAAGGTTCTTCATCGTAGATAGCGTCTAACCTTTGATTTAACATATCTTCGTGTACCTGCTCTTCAGGAGGTTCTAGCATTAAGTTTGCCCCCTGTCTTGTATCATTTGATATAACAGTTTTGGCCTCAACAGTTGTCATACCCCAAAATTTGCCCGCACTTTTCAAGCTATTCAAAATTATTTTTTAAAAAATTGGATTTTATAAAATATTGGGTCCATTTACAGTGATATCCTGAATTTTATAAATATTCGATTTAAAGTCTATTTTAAAATATAAT